>NC_052311.1:66813564-66938208 GCF_016432855.1 Salvelinus namaycush | reverse complement strand
AGCTCATTTGTTAAGCGGGTGCTAATACTCCAATTTCTTGTGTTCGATCCCGTACTTGCCATGGTTACAGTTTGAGTGTCAATCATGCTCACTTCCATGTGTATGGGTCCAAGTTTGCCACACAATTAATATTAGTGCTTGCTGAAAATAGCTCGTTGGGAGAGCGTTGACTGAAGATATAAAGTTCATTTTCGTCCTGGTTTTGGCATTATGTTGTTGTTCTTATCTTTATCCTCTGCTTTGGTCTTCAAGGCAACTTCCCACAGCTTTGTTTGTTGGCATCAATTTGTGTGCTACTGCTCCTCTGAAATAGTCATGTCATTCTTTTACATCCGACATGTGGACATCAGTTGTTACATGAAAGTTGCTTGTCAGTTGTACATGACAGTAGGTTGTTTAGACAAAGACTGCATGAAGTGTGAACGGACCGTTCTTGATCCACAAAAAGTTATTGTGGAGAATGTGGGCACTCGATCCCACCTACCACTCGCATGCTAAGCAAGGCACTCTACCATGTTGAGCTAATTCCCCATCCTTGTTGATTTGCCCAAGAGCAAACCAAGAGGTCTAGTTTGTCAGGCTAATACGTGGTTGGTGGACTTGTTCGTTTTTGCGCCAGCACTGGCCCTAGGCTCTGTGCATCCTAAAAATTTCATTTGTAGCAAGCGCCGGTAGCTCAGTTGGTTGAGCGGTGGTGCTAATAAACGCCAGTTCTATCTTCCCTCTCTTTGGCGTCAAGTAAACTTCCCACAGCTTTGTGTTGTGGTCAATATTGTGTGTGCCTACTGCTCCTCTGAAAGTTAGGTCCTGTCATTCTTGTTACATCCGACATTTGTGACATTCAGTGTTACTTGAAAGTTGCTTGTCATTGTTACTGACAGTAGGTTGTACGACAAAGCTGCATGAACGTGTGACTGGAACGTTCTTGGACCCAAAAACAGTGTTATTTTGGAGAATGTGGTGCATCGATCCTACCTCCTCGCATGACTAAGCAAGCACTCAAATTTGAGCTAATTCCCCATCCTTGTTGAATTGCATAAGGGGCAACAAGAGGGATCCTAGTCTTGTCAGGATGCTGTTGGTGGACTTGTTAGTTTTTTTTGCGCAGCTACTGCCGAGGATCTGTCGCATCCTACAAATTTCATTTTGTAGCAAGCGGCCGGTTAGCTGCAGTGGTTAGAGCGTGGGTGCTAATAACGGGCAGTTATATATTTATCTCTGCTTTGGGCTTTCAAGGAAACTTCCCACGCTTTGTTTGGGGCAATCATGTGTGTGCCTACTGGCTCCTCTGAAAGGAGTCCATGTCATTTCTTTTTTTTTTACATCCGACATTGTGACTCAGTGTTACAATGAAAGTTGCTTGTCATTGTTACATCGAACAGTAGGGTTGTTTTAGACAAAGCTGCATGAAGTATGAACTGGAACGTTCTTGTGTCCACAAAAAGTGTTATCTTTGGAGAATGTGGTGCATCGACTCACTACCTCCTCGCATGCGAAAGCAAGCACTTACATTTGATGCCTAATTCTCCCATCCTTGTTGATTTTGCCACAAGAGATCAACCAAGAGGGTCTAGTCTTGTCATGCTATATGCGGTTGGTGGACTGTTAGTTTTGATGCGCCAGCACTGGGCGAGGCCTCTGTTCATCCTAAAAATTTCGCTCCGTAGCAAGCGGCCGGTTAATCTGTTGGTTAAGCGTGTTGCCAATAACCCAGTTCTACTTATCCTCTGCTTTTGGCTTCAAGGAAACTTCCCACAAGCTTTGTTTGTGGCATCAATTGTGGTGTACTGCTCCTCGAAAGTTAGCATTGTCATTCTTTTACATCGACATTGTGACATCAGTGTGTACATGAAAAGTTGCTTGGTCATTGTTGACATGTACAGTTAAGGTTGGTTAGACAAGCTTGCTGGAAGTGTGAACTGGAAACTTCTTGGATCCAAAAAAGTGTATTTTTGGAGAAATGATGTGGCAATCGTCCCAATACCTCTCGCCATGCAGAAGAACAAGCACTCTAAACATTTGAGCTAATTCCCCACCTTGTGTGAATTGCCATAAGGGCAACCAGAGGGTCTAGTCTTGTCAGCTATGCTGTGGTGGGACTTGTTAGTTTTGCGCCAGACTGGCGAGGCTCTGTGTGCATCTAAAAATTCGCTCCGTAGGCAAGCCGCCGGGTAGACTCACGGTTGGTTAGAGGTGGTCTAATAACGACAAGCATTCTTCTTTTATCCTATGCTTTGGCCTTCAAGGAACTTCCCACAGCTTTGTTTGTGGCAGCAATTGTGTGTGCTAATGCTCCTTGAAAGTTAGTCAGGTCATTCTTTTCATCCGACATTGTGACATCAGTGTTACATGAAAGTTGACTTGTCATTGTTACATGACAGTAGGTTGTGTTTAGACAAGCTGCATTGAAGTGTGAACTGGTAACGTTCTTGGATCCACAAAAAGTGTTATTGTTGGAGAATGTGGGCATCGATCTCAATACCTCTCGCATGCGAAGCAAGCACTCTACCATTTGAGCTAATTCCCCATCCTTGTTGATTTGCACAAGAGCACCAAGAGGGTACTATATTGTCAGGCTATGCTGTTGGTGGACTTGTTAGTTTTGCGCCAGCACTGGACCGAGGGATCGTGCATCCTAAAATTTCGTCCGTAGCAGCGGCCGGTTAGATCTGTGGTTAGAGCGGTGGTGCCAATAAGCCAGTTCTATCTTATCCTCTGCTTTGGCTTCAAGGAAATTCCCACAGCTTTGGTTTGTGGGCATCAAATTGTGTGTGACTACTGCTCCTCTGAAAGTTAGTCATGTCATTCTTTTACATCCGACATTGTGACATCAGTGTTACATGAAATTCTTGTCATTGTTACATGAGAGTAGGTTGTTAGGTACAAAGCTGCAGAATGTGAAACTGGAACGTTCTTGAGATCCACCCCAACAAAAAGTGTATTTTGGAGAATTGTGGCATCGATCCCACTACCTTCTACCATGCTAAGCAAGCACTCTACCATGTGAGCTGAATTCCCATTCCTTGTTGATTTGCCACAAGGACAACCCAAGAGGTTTAGTCTTGTCAGTGCATACTGTGTGTGGACTTGTTCGTTTGTGCGGCCAGCACTGGCCGAGCTCCTGTGCATCCTAAAATTTCTTTGTAGCAAGCTGGCCGTTAGCTCAGTTGGTTAGACGGGGTGCTAATACGCCACAGTTCGTATCCTTTATATCTCTGCTTTGGCTTCAGGAAATTCCCACGCTTTGTTTGTGGGCATCAATTGTGTGTGCCTACTTGCCCTCTGAAAGTAGTAATGTCCTTACTTTTACAATCCGACATTGGGACATCATGTTACATGAACAAGTTGCTTGTCCTTGTTACATGACAGTAGGTTGTTTAGAACAAAAGCTGCATGAAGTTTGACTGCAACGTTCGTTGACCACAAAAAAGTGTTATTTGAGAGATGTTGCATCGATCCCACTACCTCTCGCTGCTAAGCAAGCACTTAACATTTGAGCTATCCACATCCTTGTTGAATTGCCAAAGGGGCAACCAAGAGGGTCTAGTCCTTGTCAGGCTATGCTGTGTGTGGACTTGATTAGTTTTGCGCAGCAATGGCCGAGGCTCTTGCATCCTAAAAATTTCGCTCGTAAGCAAGCGTCGTTAGATCGTGGTTAGAGCGTGGGTGCAATAACGCCAGTTCTATCTTATCCTCGTGCTTGGTGTCAAGGAACTCCACCACGCTTGTTTGGGGCATCATGGTGTGTGGCCTACTGCCTCCTCTGAAAGTTAGTCCATGTCATCTTTTACATCCGACATTGTGACATCAGTTGTTACATGAAAGTTGCTTGTCATTGTTAAATGACAGTTAGGTTGGTTAGACAAAGCTGCATGAAGTGTGAACTGAACGTTCTTGGATACCAAAAAAAAAAGTGTTATTTTGGAGAATGTGGGCATGCGATTCCACTACCTCTCCGCATGCTAGCAGCACTCTACCAGTTGAGCTAATTCCCCATCCTGGATTGCACAAGGAGCAACCAAGAGGGTTCTAGTCTGTCAGGCTATGCTGTTGGTGGAACTTGGTTAGGTTTTTGCGCCAGCACTGGCGAGGGCCTCTGTTATCCTAAAAATTTCATTTCATAGCAAGCGGCGTGTTAGCTCAGTTTGGGTTAGAGCGTGGTGCTAATAAGCGCAAGGCGTGGGTTCGATCTGTCTGGCCATGAGGTCATTTTGGAGTGTCAAAATCATGAGTCACTTGCATGTGTATGGTCAAGTGGGCCACATAATAATTTTAGTGACTTGCGAAATAGCTCAGTTGGGAGAGTGTTAGACTGGAAGATCTTAAAGGTTCTGGTGTGATCATGGGTTTCGGCAATTAGTTGTTTCTAATCTTTATCCTCTGCTTTGGTTCAAGGAAACTTCCCACAGCTTTGTTTTTCGTTGGGGGGGGGGCCAAAAAAAAAATCCATTGTCTGTGTGCCTACTGTCTCCTCTGAAAGTATGTCATGTCATTCTTTTACATCCGACATTGTGACATCATGTTACATGAAAGCTGCTTTCATTGTTAATGACAGTAGGTTGTTAACAAGCTGCATGAAGTTGTGAACTGGAAAGTTCTTGGATCCACAAAAAAGTGGTTATTTGGAGAATGTGGGCATCGATCCCACTACCTCTCGCATGCTAAGAAGCACTCTACCATTTGAGCTAATTCCCCATCCTTTGTTGCTTTGCCACAAGGAGCAAACCAAGAGGGTCTAGTCTGGTCAGGCTATACGGTTGGTGGACTTGTTTAGTTTTTTTTGCAGCCACACTGGCCGAGCTCTGTGCATCCTAAAAAATTTCATTTTGTAAGCAAGCGGCCGGTTAGTCAAGTTGTTAGAGGCGTGGTGCCTAATAACGCCAGTCTACTTCTCTTTTTATCTATGCTTTGGCTTCAAGTGAAATTCCCACAGCTTTGTTTGTGGGCATCAATGTGTGTGTGCTACTGCTCCTCTGAAAGTTATCATGTCCTTCTTTTACATCCGACATTGTGACATCTGTGTACATGAAAAGTTGCTTGTCATTGTTACATGACAGTAGGTTGTTAGACAAAGCTGCATTGAAGTGTGACCTGGAACGTTCCGTTGATCCACAAAAAAGAGTATTTGGGAGAATGTGGCATCGATCCCACTAACCTCTCGCATTGCTAAGCAAGTCACTCTACATTGAGCTAATTCCCCATCCTTGTTGAATTGCCATAGGGAACAAGAGGGTCTAGTCTTGTAGGCTATGCTGTTGGTGGACTTGTTCAGTTGTTTGCGCCAGCACTGGCCGAGGTCTGGTAGCATCCTAAAATTTTTCGCTCCGTAGCAAGCGGCCGGTTAGCCTCAGTTTGGTTAGAGCGTGGTGCTATACGCCCGTTTCTATCTTATCCTCTGCTTGTTTTCAAGGAAACTTCCCTCCACAGCTTTGTTGTGTGGGCATCATTTCTGTTGCCTCTGCTCCTCTGAAAGTTGTCATGCAATGTCTTTACATCCGACATTGTGACATCAGTGTTACATGAAGTTGCTTGTCATTTTAATATGACTAGTAGGTTGTTAGACAAACGCATGAAGTTGTGAAACTGGAACGTTCTTGGATCCACAAAAAAGTGTTTTTTGGAGAATGTGGGCATGCGATCCCACTACCTCTCGCTCTAAGCAAGCACTCTAACATTGAGCTATATTCCCATCCTTGTTGAATTCCATAAGGGCAACAAGAGGGGTTCTATAGTCTTGTCAGCTATGCTGTTGGTGGACTTGTTAGTTTTTTGCGCCAGCACTGCGAGGCTCTGTGGCATCCTAAAATTTCGCTCCGTAGCAAGCGGCCGAGTTAGCTCAGGTTGTTTAGAATGGGCTCTAATAACGCAGTTCCTATCTTTATCCTCTGCGTTTGCTCAAGGAAACTTCCCACGCTTTGTTTGTGGGCATCAATTGGTGTGTCTGCTACTGCTCCTCTGAAAGTTAGTCATGTCATTCTTTTCATCCGACATTGTGACATCAGTGTTACATGAAGTTGCTTTTCATGTTACATGAGTAGTTGTTGTTAGACAAAGCTGCATGAAGTGTGAACTGAACGTTCTTGGATCCGACAAAAAAGTGTTATTTTTGGAGAATGGGGCATCGGATCCACTACCTCATCGCACGAAGCAAGCACCTCTACCATTTGAGCTAATTCCCCCCATCCTGTTGGATTTGCACACGGAGCAACAAAGGAGTCTAGTCTTGCAGCTATGCTGTTGGTGGACTTGTAGTTTTTGCTCCAGCATGGCCGAGGCTACTGTGCATCCTAAAAATTTCTCATCCGTGCAAGCGGACCGGTTAGCTTCAGTTGGTTAGAGCGTGGTGCTAATAACGCCAGTTCTATCTTTAATCCTATCTTTGGCTTCAAGGAAACTTCCCACAGCTTTGTTTGTGGGCATCAATTGTATGTGCCTACTGCCTCCTCTGAAAGTTAGTCATGTCATCTTTTTACATCACGACATTGTTGACATCAGTGTCTACATGAAGTTGCTTGTCATTAGTTACATGACAGTAGGTTGTTAGACCAAGCGGCATGAAGTGTGAACTGGAACGTTCTGGATCCAAAAAAGTGTTATTTTGGAGCATGTGGTGCATCGACCCAACTAACTCTCGAATGCTTAAGCCACTGCACTACTACCATTTGAGACTATTCACCCATCCTTGTTGATTGCCCACAAGGAGCAACCAAGAGTGGTCTGTCTTGTCAGCTATATACGTGGTGGACTTGTTAGTTTTGGCGGCCAGCACTGGCCGAGGCTCTGTGACATCCTAAAAAAACATTCATTTCCGTAGCAACGCGCCGTGTTACTCATTAGTTACGAGCGTGGTGCTAATAACGCAGTGTCATCTTTATCCTTGCTTTGCTTCAGGAAACTTCACCACAGCTTTGTTTGTGGGCATCAATTGTGTGTGCCTACTGCCTCCTCTGAAAGTTAGTCATGTCATCTTTTAACATACCGACATTGGACATCAGTGTTACATGAAAGTTCGTGTCAATGTTACATGACAGTAGGTTCTTGTTAGACAAAGCTGTATGAAGTAGTGAACTGGAACGTCTTGATCCAACAAAAAAGTGTTATTTTGGAGAATGTGGGCACGATCCCATACTCGTCGCATGCTAAGGCAAGCAACTCTACCCTTTGAGCTAAGTACCCATCTTGTTGTGATTGCCACAAGAGCAACCAAGTAGGGTCTAGTCTTGTCAGGCTATGCTGTTTGTGGACTTGTTAGTTTTTGCGCCAGCACTGGCCGAGGCTCTGTTGCACATAAAATTTCGCCTCCGTAGCAAGCGGTCCGGTTTAGCTCAGTTGGTTAGACGTGGTGCTAATAACGCCATCTATCTTTTATCCTCTGTCTTTGGCTTCCAGGAAACTCCCACAGCCTTTGTTTGTGGGCATCATTGTGTGTGCTACGACTCCTCTGAAAAGTTTAGTCATGTCATTCTTTTACTCCACATATGACATCCAGTGTTACATTAAAGTTGCTTGCATTTGTTACATACAGTAGGTTTTAGACAAAGCTGCATGAGTGTGACCTGGAAACGTTCTTGTATCCACAAAAAAGTGTTTTTTGGAGAATGTGGGCATCGATCCACTACCTCTCGCATGCTAAGCAGCACTCAACATTTGAGCTAATTCCCCATCCTTGTTGATTGCCATAAGGGCAACCAAGGAGGGTCTAGTCCTTGTCAGGCTATGCCTGTGGTGGATCATTGTTAGTTTTTTGCGCCAGACTGGCCGAAGGCGCTGTGCATCCTTAAAAATGTCGCTACCGTAGCAGCGGACGTTAGCTCAGTTGGTTAGAGCGTGGTGCTAATACCGCAGTTCTATCTTATCTCTGCATTTGGCTTATCAAGGGAAACTTCCCACTCTTTTGTTTGTGGCATCAAATTGTGTGTGCCTACTGCTCCTCTGAAAGTAAAGTTAGTCATGTCATTCTTTTACATCATCCGACATTGTGACATCAGTTTACATGAAAGTTGCTTGTCATGTTACATGACCAGTAGGTTGTTAGACAAGTGCGACGTGTGAATGGAACGTTCTTGGATCCACAACAAAGTGTTTTTTTTGGAGATGTGGATCGATCCCAACTACCTCCGCAGCTAGCAAGCATCACCATGTGCTTAATTCCCCTCCTTTTTTGAATGCCACAAGGAGCAACCAAGAGGGTCTCAGTCTTGTCAGGACTATGTGTTGGTGGACTGTTAGTGTTTGCGCAGCACTGGCCGAGGCTCTGTGCTCCTAAAATTTTCAGTTTGTAGCAAGCGTCCGGTGTAGCTCAGTGTTTCGAGCGTGATGCTAATAACGCAAATGGTCGTGGTTTCGATCCCCGTTACGGCCATGAGGTACATTTTTGTGCTGTAAATTGGATCACTGCATGGTAGGTCAAGTGTGTGCACACAATTAATTATCATTGACTTGCCGAAATAGCTCAGGTCTGGGAGAGCGTTAGACTGAAGATCTAAAGTCCCTGTTCGTATCGCCGGTTTTGGCATTAGTTGTTGTTCTATCTTTATCCTCTGCTGCTTCAGGAAATCTTCCCACACTTTGTTTGTGGGCATTCATAGGTGTGCCTATGCTCCTCTGAAAGTAGGTCATGTCATACTTTTACATCCGACATTGTGCATCAGTGTTACATGAAAGTTGCTTGTCATTGTTTACATGACAGATAGGTGGTAGACAAAGCTGCATGAAGTGTGATGGAAACGTTCTTGGATCACAAAAAAAAATGTTTTTGGAGAATGGTGGGCATCGCGATCCACTACCTCGTGCGATGCTAAGCAGCACCTCTACCATTTTTCGACGCTAATTACCAATCCTGATTGAATTGGCCACAAGGAGCAACCAAGAGGTCTAGTCTTGTCAGGCTGATGCTGTTGGTTGGACATTGGTTTTTTGCTCGACCAGCACTGGCCGAGGCTCTGTGCAATCCTAAAAATTTCCTCGTAGCAAGCGGGCCGGTTGCTCAGTTTTGGTAGAGCGTGGTGCTATAACGCTCAGTTCTCTCTTATCCTCTGCTTTGGCTTCAAGGAACTTCCACAGCTTTGTTTGTGGGCATCAATTGTTGTGCCTACTGACTCCTATGAAAGTTAGTCATGTCATTCTTTTACTTACGACTTGTGACATCAGTGTTACATGAAGTTGTTGTAACTTGTTACAATGAAGTAGGTTGTTAGACAAAGCTGCATGAAGTGTGAACTGGAGTTCTTGGATCCACAAAAAAATGTTTTTTTGGAGAATGTGGGACATCGTCCACACCTCCTCGCGTTTGTATAGCAGCACTCTTACATTTGAGCTAATTCCCCATCCTTTTCCCAGCCGGTTCGCCTCAGTTGGTTAGAGCGTCGGTGCTAATAACGCCAATGTCGTGGTTTCGATCCCCGTACTGGCCGAGGTCACATTCTGTGTGTCACAATCTGAGTCATTGCATGTGTATGGTCAAGTGTGCCACACAATTATACTCAGTGGACTTGCGCGAATAGCTCAGTTGGGAGAGCGTTAGCTGAAGATCTAAAGGTCCCCTGAGGAGAAAGAATAAAGTAGATGTCACACGTCTAAATCTTGATTTATGACCCTATGTCCTGCTGAAGGATGCATGCCCAATATTTGGGCTTCCGTCAGGACATCCTGGTGGTTAGGTGGGGGCTGGGGGTGAGTAAGTGACCAGGTGTCGGTCAACCGTCAAAAGCATGATTTATGACCCTATGTAATGATTTATGACCCTATGTCCTGTAGAAGGGATGCATGCCCTATTTGCTTCATGTCAGGACATCCTGTGGTTAGGGGGGTCTGGGGTGGGGTGAGTAAGTGACCAGGTGTCAGGTTCCACCTGTAACTGTTTCTCACGGATTGGGGGGGTTTAATGAACATTTCAAAGAGGATGACCCCACAAACCCCCCTATTTTATTCCCTCAGGGGGTTGTTGTCTATGAAACACGAATGTCAAAGCATTGGTCTGGCCTCCACCTTATAAAGCCCCAGAACAATACATGTTTAAGACTGTACAAGATCTTAAACAATAACCATGGATTTTGTGATCAGTGACAAAGCAGTGATGACTGTAAACAACTGAGCGGGCCCTCGGTGTCCATAGGCAAGGGCAAAGTATCAACCCGAAATATATGATGCGCAAAAAGCGTTTTTAAATGTGTATAGAACCCAAATACTCCCGCAATGCGCTGAAAGATCAAGTGTTGATGTCTAATGGACAGCTGTGGGGGTATCGTTTGATTACCTGGCCTGTAAGAGTGACCCTCTATACGGTCGCTGAAGGAGAAGAATATACAGACCCAGACTGTAGGAGTGGATTATGGTGTTGAAGACTGGTCGGTTTTTCGCAAGGTTGTGTGTCCTGAACTGGCCTTATCACCAAGGGGTATAGTGTGTTCACTGGCTACGAGACCCGTTGGGAAGGTACCCCTGACCCTCAGGAAGATATTTCACAGGGTGAAAATACAAAGACGAATGGACGTCCCTGCGGCTGCGTGGAGATCTATATCGCACCGAGGAAATCCGAAACCAAAACCTCAGGGAGGGTGGGCCTGACTGGGGATTCCAGGTCTGCGTATGCTATTCCTTTTAAAAAAGTGGGATGTAATGGAATTGAACATGTTGCAGGTGTTGATGCTCTCTTTGTACAGAGCCTACAGCGGCAGAGCTTGTTCATTAAAGAAGTGCAATAATATATACAAATCGTGAAGATTACGTTTCAAAAGAGGCCTCAAGAAGATACCTTTCAGAAGAAAACTAGTAGAGCGGCCTCGTTAACCACGCCCGATACCAAAGGCGTGGTTTTACAATAAAAGGAAAAAAGCCGCCTGTTCTTCATTTCACATAGACCATGGATATCCCTAGCTCTACAGGACTCAGCTACGTCATGGGGGCCGACACTAAGGACTCTATGCCTCGCAGCCTACACTCTACTCCCCCCTGGCAAGACCCTCGACACCCCCTACATGTAACCCAGCCTGAGGATGTGTTTGATGGGGTTGCCAGTACTATTTTTGTGGACACAATCCAAGGCTTCTGTAGCTACACTTTTAGAGTGGTGATTGGAGACTATAAAAGAAAAATGCATCGGCTGTGAGATCATCACCCCAGCCAGCGTCGTCATCCTTGCCTATACGACCCTCCTAGATACTACTTTTTCAACCATTTTGAGAGCTGGTGAAAAGACGTGGTTCCTGCAGGTTTATAACCAGCGCTGGTCATCGCCCTGAGAGTCTATGGGTCTTGTGCCGTCTATCCCTAGAGTTTACGGGGTAACCGCGCTTCCTACATGAACTGAAGGAGGAATCTTCACCACGGAAAACTCAAAGAAATCCGACACACCCTGGTGGACGACAACAAATACAGGGAAGCTGTGGTTGTGCTGATGTATGCTTTTTCTGCTAATAAATCCAAGAGACCGAGTGACATTTTGTTATTTGAGACGTAAAGCTATGGGTACTATGTGTCTACGATGTTGGAGCGAATAAATACATTTTTTTCTTTTGAGAGACCTTACAAATGTTATGCACAGATTATTGAAAATAAAGTGAACAATGTATCGTTCTACACCGACACACAATACCTGCTAATGAGAGGCTTTGCTGAAATGGAACAAATCATGAATCATGTACGACATACGGGGGAGAGTATGCAATGGACACAAATGGATCAAGAATTGTTGATGATTCTGAAGACTAGAAATAACTTGGCTAAGATTTTACATTATTTGTTTGAACCACCATTTATGTGAACGTGTTCATATTTGTTGTTTATATACTTATATATCGACGGTTGTTTTAAAAATCAGCGCACAAACCTGTAAATCTAAACAAATATATAGGTTGTTGCATGCTGTGATTGTTGAGAAAACTGGACGTGTATCTTGCAACAAATCCTGAATTGGCTGTATACGTAATACAAGGTGTTAAAAATAAAAATTCTCAAACTGAAATGTTGTTCGTTATTTGAAAGTGGCTCATTAACGTTATTGTGGCCCTCAGAGAGGCAAGAAGATGGCTGAAAGCTGTTGAAAAACATTTATTATAATCCCGCAACCCGGGTCTTATGGGGGTAAGAGCGTTTTACAGAGAGCTATAGCCGAAAAACAGGTAGCCTGTTAAGCGATGCTAAAGTGAATGAGTGGTTATCAGAGCAGGATGCCTATATTCTCCATAACCTGTAAGAAAACAATTTCCAAGAAATAGAGTTTTTTCAACGCATCCCTTGGCCCAATTTCAGGCGGGATTCTATGTGACAGCAGGCCCTTGCCGTATAAAAATGATGGAAATCGCTACATGCTAACGGTTATAGATTATTTTCTTCTAAAGTAGCCTTTGTAAGGGTGTTAAAAATGAAGCGGGGCGGCATAACCGGGCCTTTGACTCAATCTTGAGGCAGGAGGGCGCACCCAAGAAAGTGCAGACTGATGGCGAAAATAATTTTTAATAAGACTTTCAGAAGCTCATGAAAGCATATATAATACATTTTGCTACAGGCTCGGATTTGAAAGCTTCGTTGTTGAACGCTTTAACAGAACTTTGAAGGAGCGGATGTGGAGATATTTTACAGCTCACAACACGCATAGATATATCGATATAGTTCCTGATTTAGTACAGGGTTACAACAACAGCTACCATAAGAGTATACGTATGAAGCCTTCGCAGGTGTCTTCTGAAAACTCTTTTCAAGTCTTTAAAAATTGTCTGGTTTGTTCCCCCCTTCGCCGTACAGAAAAAATTTACTTTAATTCAGCGTGGGTGACTTGGTGCGTATATCTAAGTTGCGGGGTGTTTTCGACAAAAATATGAGCAGTTTACAGCGATGAGTTGTTTAACGTTACAGAATGTCTGCCACGCATACCCCCGGTCTACAAGTTAAAAGATTATGACGGGAGCTTATAAGAGGATCTTTTATGAGAAGGAATTACAGAAGGTCCAGTTTGGGTAAGACAAAGTCTTTCACGTGGAGGAGATTCTAGATCAAAGGAGAAAAGGGTAAAAAAATGGTTGCTGGTCCACTGGAAAAACTGGTCCCCAAAAGTTCAACAGTTGGGTATTGGAGCACGATATGGTTGAGGCAGTTGGGGTTTAACTTAAACCCTAATGCATGAAACTAGCTCATCATTCTCGTGTACACAGGAGTGCATCATGGAACACAGCGGCTTCTACCTGACTCCTCCCAGTAATGCGTCTGCACATATATATCGTAATAATCAGAGTTCGAATTATACAACCAATTTTCCAAAGCCTATAGAGTTATCAGAGGCTTGGAAGTAGGTCTCAGCGAGATTACATACCCCCATAGTTGGTATAATATCAAAGATAAGGACCGTGATTTTTATTGCAAAAAGTTACGGAAACCTGCGAAACTTATTAAGCTTAAAAAAGGTTTCTATAGAACCGTCGACAGGATCGTCTCAGAGTGAATGAACACCTAACCCTGAACAGATGGAAATTCCTATTCTACAACCCTATCCATAAAAGGATACAAATCTCAGGGCCTGCTGGTGGTTAAAGACCAGCGGTAATTTAGCCTACATGTTGGGGATGGCCCCAATAAATGGACGTATGTGAACGATAAATTATTCCCATTCCTGCGGATATCCAGCTGGTTTTACAAACATATTTGTGTATACCGACATCATAACCTATCAAAGGGTCGGAGACACATGTGTGTGCCCCTCCTGAGAACAGTTTCATATAGACGGAAAGGATTGGGACATGTCACTGTCTTACCAAGACACCTACGTACCTATAGCAGAGAAATATATTGAAAACATTCTGGTGAGCTTAAAACGGATCAGAACGAAAACATTGAATTTACTTATGGTAAAACGATTGTAAAACTACACTTTAGACCCACCAAAACCTCTCTACATATATAATATTTGTATTATATTTATAAACATAATACAAATAAAGGTTATGGAGCACCATCATCTCGACCCTAACCGTTATGTTTCATACTATGTGGATCAAGTTGGTAATGGACTAACCAGGGTATCATGGAGCACCGACAATGTACGGTGCTGGGATAGGAGGTATATTCCGTAACCTCTTCAGGATGGTTTTACCTTTTATGAAGAGAGGCTTCAGCATAGCCAAACCACATTTAAAATCAGCGGCTAAAAATATAGTAAGTGAGGTTGTAGCAAATGCTATGACCCGCGAGGCGTCACCAGAGGTGGAGCATCAAGAAGGCTCGGGGCTTATGATATTGTCTCGAAGGCCAAAAAAGAGACCCCCATGGTTTAAGACGAAGCCTGCACCTAAAAAGCGGAGGTTAACTGTTAAAAGAACCTCAGTAAGTCAAAGACGGGGTAAAGGGAGGAGGTCTGGACCAAAACGACAAAAAGAATACTAGGAAGTATTTTCTAAAGAATAATTGACATGGCTCTTTTACACCGTATGTCCTCTGAAGCTATAAAGACAGAACTCGATCTTTTCACGGCCCGTTAACGCAGCATTCAATAGATAGGTCCAGTTATTGTGAGATAGCCCCCCTCTCGGCTATTACCGATAACGGGCCTATCGAATTTTTCATACCAGGCCACGATGACAACTATCTGGACCTCAACAACACCTTGGTGCATTTACGTCTAAAAGTGACCAAAGAGATGCACAAATATTGCAGGCGATGCCAAAGTGAGTCTCATTAATTACCCCTTGGCCACCATCTTCTCCCGTGGACGTGACTTTGGTGAAGCCTAATCAGTCAAAGCAGGCCACATACCCTTATAGAGCCATCATGGAGTGTTTACTAAACTACTCCGAAGACACTCTCAAAACACAATTTGCGCCGGGCTGTTTAGCAAGGATACTGCAGGAGTCTCTATGAATCGACAGACCCTTCCACCGGGGCAAACAAAGGATGGCGGCACGCGCTCGCTACTGCGCCGAATCTCGAGAGTTTCATTTGCTAGGCCCTATACACTCTGACATTTTCTTTCAAGAACGTTACTCTTAAATTCGGTTGATTTAAGATTAAAATTAACCAGGGCCAAGGATGAGTTTTGCCTGATGTCTCCCCAAGACGGGATTTTAGTTTGAAAGTGTTGGGGCCACCCTTTTTATTAAAAAAGTGTCTGTATCCTCGGCAGTACGTCTGGGTCACTCCCATGCTTTGATGAAAGGAAATGCCCTTTACCCTCTCCAAAGAATTACCATGAAACCTTTAGCATACCTGTGGGCAGTAGAATCTCAGTCAAGAAAACCTATTTCTAGGCCCTTTACCTAGATATGTGTTATAGTCTGTTGATCACGCCTCTAATACGGGCAGTTTAGATAAAAAACTTTAATTTTCAACACTTCAATGCAGAGTATGTAGCTCTCTGTCAGGACGGACGTCAGGTCCCTGCTAAGGCTTTCCAACCACAATTTAATAACAACATATTGTGCGAGAATTTTACAATCTATTCCTGGCTACAGGGCGACATCTAAAGATCTCTCTTTACCTATAGACAGAAATGATTTTGCAGAGGGTTACACATTGTATGCTTTCAATTTATCACCTGACGATGACACCTCAGGAAATCTGTCTGTGTTGTCCCAGGTAACCTCAGGCTTGAAATGCGTTTCCGTACACCTTTAGCCTGTACAGTTGCATGATTGTTTACGCATGCTCTATTCAATCTTGGAAGTGAATGCCCGAAGACAGGTCTTAGTGGATTATTATTAAGGACCTTTGAGCAAGAGACATGAATACCCAAGAGTTGGACGGGCTCATGAGCCGCTTGATTGGAAAACAATTTTGGAGTGTTGGCTTGTGATGAATTACCTATTGAGAAAGGCCTGAGAGGCCGGCCATGTTTATTGTCAATACCCATCCTAAACACATGCCTGGTGAACATTGGCTAGCTATGACCTTAGAAGAGGAAGGTGGAAGAAAAATCTCACTTTTTTGATTCCTATGGCTTTCCCCCCGTTTTTCACATTTCCCTAAATCTATTAAAGATTTTTTGACCTTAAAACGGTTCAAAGATCTACTACAGCATCAAACAAGTCAAGATAACCTTTCCACTACATGCGGTCAACACTGTGTATTCTATCTGTGCCAAAGAGTCCGGGGAGTTTCTTTTGACGATGTTATGTCTCTTTATAAGGATGATTTAAGAAGTAATGATACCCTGGTATCTTGTTTTGTTAGAAAATATCAAAAGTGTTCAAATGTGTGTCCTTTAAGACCGTGTAATCAAGGCGTATGCTCACGTCATATGTTTCAAGAATGCCACAAATGTTAATTGTTTATTTTTCAAATAAAAATTATTGATTTAATCATAGTCATTCAAAAATCTTTTCAAAAGTTAACCACACCGAGAGATCGGGATTAGAAAAGGTCCTGAGATGTTCATGGGAGTAAATGAGTTATCATCATCCCTTTCATAGGGGGGCGGGTCGTTGTGTGATCTTTAGGGGTGCTGTATCTCGTTGAAGGTTTTTGTTTTAAAGCTTGAATCTGTTGACGAAGCTTATGGTTGGGTACACCCGAGAGGGAATGTTGAGGATTGCCAGGGCCTTAAGAAACTGACGCCAGCCGGGAGGCCTTCTGTCATCAGCCAACCTTGTGGGCAGCCGTGGTACTTTTAAGCAAGTCAAGCATATGTGAACCCCTGACAACAGAGCCCTGAAGGATAAACTCTCCAGAGTCGTTCCAAGCAGCTATCCCCTTTGAGTCTTTTATCTTGTTCATGATGTATTTAACATTCTTCCTGTTACGTAACGGCACATGGGTCAGGAGGTCATGCATAACTTTATCTTCAAATGGCATTTGAGCTTCAACAGACATATGATCTTCAATAGGTAAGATCGCAGGTACAGGCCTTACAGGGGCCTGGCTAGCGCTAGGTTCGACAGCTGTTAAAGGGTCCGGTAGGGAAAGGGTTAAATGGTTAGTCTCTCTCTCCCCTTGTTTTACCAGAGTCAAATACCTTTGCATTAGGTTTGTGTATTTTTGAATCTTATCATAGGGGTTCAATCCTTTTCGGTTCAAAATATCCTTCATGGCCGTATCCAAATCATTTTCAGCTGTTTGTCGGATATCTTCAGGACCATGCATTTGTTTTTTAAGTCTATCCAACTCTTGTTGAGGCACCAAGTACATTTTATTGGCCATCACAACCGGTGTTCAACCCCCACGTCGGGCCGCAATAAGGCTGGTGATGAAGGGCACGGCTATACTTAGTAAAGGCAGCAGAAAACCCCCAGACTGTTGTATGCTATGTCTTTTCTTTTGAAGACTGGCCCTTTTATTGGCAAAGAGTTTGATCGAGGTCTTTTGTCTCTTTAATTTTTTCAGTTGGTTCAGGGTGAGTGGAATGCGTCCTTTGAGAAGATTCAAAGCAATCTCACATAGGGCTAATATGAGATCTGAAGAACAGCGACCCAAGATGGCCTTCCGTTCTTTAGCTGTAGACCCAACTAGCCTTCTCAAGAGGGGCAGGTTTCTTTTTAAACGCAGAGACATAGCGTTTACTTTTTAGGAAGGTATGCAGCAGGCCACTCCCACGGAAACAGACCTGTACGTAGCCTAAGGTGTTCTGGAGTATTTGCTTTTAAATCCACGATTAAATAAGAAAATGGCTCTTTGGTAGCGTCCTCATAGCTCTCCATAAAGTAATGATTTCCTTCCAGGGTACATCTGCTGAGCTAGAGTGCTAATTTGCAGTTTGTCTCTAGGATTTTTAAACAATACCATGTAGTTGGCGTTCAAGCTAATGGTACGGCTATTTTTACCTTGGTGAAACACATTCTGGACCAAGTAAAGCACGGACAGGTTTCTATGATGAGTATATTGGGTAAAAGCTCGTGCAATTTCGGGATGTTCGCTACCAGCAAATAGCATATCGTCCAAAACAAGCAGATTGCTTTTATGTGGGGGGAGAAGTTCATCATCAGACAGAGAATCGGGTATTCCTTCAACAAACTTGATTTTTATTGTCTTCAATAATTCATCATACAGAGGTTGGTAACAGGAATAACACCATACAATATTGTCAGGCTTTTGAGATAACACATGTTCAGAATTCTCTAAAATACTTTTTACAAAAAAAGTTTTACCACTGTTTGAGGGGCCTGCAATTAAGGCCGAAAAGGGCAGTTTTAAACGTGGGTCAAAATCCTCGACAGCCGTCATTATATCTTAAGCTTTAAGACACACTGGGTCTTGTAGCATAAGTCAGTAGCCAAAGGGCAATGTGGTACCGTCAGGCATTAGCCGTCTCTTGTCGTAGACTACCCTGAATCTTTTAGTGAGTGGGGCGTTTCTTAGATGGAACCCCTTTTTATCCCTCACTATTTTGCTGTAGGAGCTCAAAATCTCCAAGTCACTATTCCTGTCATTTACGAAACCCTCGACCAAGCGCGTGATTGATTCCAAGTTTACACGCGGGGCATTTTCGTAGTTTTGAGTCACGCCTTTGGCTTTCAACACCACGTGATTGGCTTTAGTCCTAAAAGCATAGCTTTTGGGGCCACATGAGGACCATTCTGTGATATGGTCACCCTCTTCGAGTTCACTCGTTAAACCCCCAAGATAGTTGCTAAGTGGGGGGTTCCAATCCCCCGGTTTGCTTACATAGACCACAGAGTCTGTGTCGTGGTAAAGAACCCGCCGCTGAAGCTGTTCCATGAGGGTGTACAGTTCAAGTCGGCCATAGGCTGTGGTAAATGCTGCAAGAAACACATTTACATTACCTGGGGGTAGAACCCATTTTTTGTGGCGCCGCCATTGCACCAATGCAATGTCTTGACTCAAGAATGAAAAATGTGAAATTTCGTATTGGTCCGAAAAAACAAATTCCAAAAATTCTTCGGGGTCTTTAATGATCGAAGTTGTTAGCATATTGCATCTCTGCGCTAATTTCCCCCAAAGGGAGTTCAAGTACAATTTCGAAACATTTCTTTTGGTTTTGTTGACCTCTATTCTGTCAGGGTCAAGAAGTATGCCTTCTCTGTCATGGTAGTCTTGAATGTACTTGTCTTTGCTCTCTTGATCTGTGACCGATGCCGGATAGCCTGAAGCCATCTGCTTGCATCTCAAGAAGGTCTTGATGTACTCTTTAAAAAGTGTGTCTGATTTCCTGGAAAAGTTCCACACTTCAAAGATTTTGGCCACACGATACCCCTTCTCTAAAGCCTTAGAGAATTCAACGGTGACCCATACACCGGTCAGGGCTCTTTCTTGATCTGAGTGATCACAAGGGTTTTCCTGGTTGTTGTTTTCACTGCATGTGCGACAAAGGGGAAAGAAAAGTTTTCCTTTAGGCCCCTTGTAAGGCAACACAGGTATAAAAAGGCCCCTAGGAGGGTAGACAGTCGCTTTGATTAAACCAAAATAATTTTGAGGTATGTCAAAGTCTCGGTGAATAATTTCCGGATGCCCTATAGCAGGGGTGTCAAACTCATTCCACGGAGGGCCTAGTGTCTGCAGGTTTTTGGTTTTTCCTTTCAATAAAGCCCTAGACAACCAGGTGTGGGGAGTTCCTAACTAATTAGTGATGTTAATTCATCAATCAAGTACAAGGGAGGAGCGAAAACCCGCAGACACTCGGCCCCCTGTGGAATGAGTTTGACACCTGTGCCCTATAGGATAGCATGAGGAACTCATTACATGGGGATAAAGGGATGTAAAATCCACATATCCTATTGTCTCGTCTGGTTGAGCTACATAACGCAATGTCAAAGCATTGGTCCGGCCTCCAAACAAGGCCTGTCGCGGTTCCAGGGGCTCTGGAGGGTCATATTGGGTAAGGAAGGCCTGAACATGAGGATCTGCCTTTTTGAGGGCTGTCCATTCGTGCTCCCACAAAACCACAACTTTTAACCCGTAAGTAGCCTGTAAAGAATTCAATTTGTCTTGAAACTCTTGGTACATTTCCCCAAAAGTCTTTTGGGTTAGGACACACATGGCCTGGGGAACAAAGCATAATTTACAACCGTGGAAGAAACAACCGTTGTACTCATACACTGTCTCAACCCCGTCAATCTGTGTGTATCCATCTACATGGTAAGAGCCAAACGACTTCTCACCCCGATTCAAAGCATGTTGGATAAAAATATCTTTATCCTGGGCCAAGTACTCCAACCATTGAATGGAACCACTAGAGTAGGCCTTGAATTGGCGTCGGTAGTTGTCTGGCGAATGGGATAGCTATAGATGCTGGAGTTAGATAGTGTGTACGATAGGTTTTCATGCACGCGGATGCAATAGTTGTACAGCTCCAGGGGTCAATGCCCGCATCTTTGATTACCTCTTCTCTGAATCTGAGGCATCCTTCACGTAGTATAACCACGTCATTGTCACAGTATGATTCCATCTCTTTATGGAAATCAAAAGTGCCATGTCTTACTGTCTCGTACCACGTCATGAATTTCTCACGCTCTTTGGGAGACATTTGATCACACCCGTACATTTCGGGGGAGGGATAAGATCCTATATAATGTAGATTCTCCTCAGATGTGAAGAAGTGTGGGAAATAGCCTTTGACAGAGTTTTCAAAACCCAAGGCCTCTGGCATTTGAGCCAATCTCATGGGTAAGAATGCTTAAGCTGTCAATGTATCTCTGTTTGAAGGCGGGGTCAACAAAACATACGATTTTACTCCCTTGAGCAATGACACTGGGCGCAACGCCTTGCTGTATTAAGGGGTTCAGAAGAAGGTAGGAGTCATAGGCTCGCGCATTGTGAGCTATAAACGTGAAGTTTCTGTACTGGGCCTTTCTAAAATGTTTTAGAAAGAGCCGGGCACAATTGGGGCCCTCGGCCGACCACTTTTCACCCTTGAAAGTCATTGTAGATACAAAAATAGGCAAGTGAACCCCTGATTGCTGATTTGTCTCAAAATCATAAAAAACATATTTCTCTGTATGTTCATCTTCAGCCAAGGGCTGAATGTAACACTCAGTGGGGTACTTCTTGAACCACTTCCTGCGTCTCTGCTTTTCAAAGGCCCTTTACAGATTGGGCAATGTAGAATTCCACAAACATGTGGTTTAGGGCTATCTATTTTAAGGTTGTAATTGCAATGACATTTTGGACATTTCTTGTTAATGTCACAACTGCTTACAGATTTACAGGCCTTGGGGTGCCATGTTTCAGTTTTGTGTTTTTCGTAACAGTAAACCGAGCGACAGGTCCTATGACAATCCTCACAGGGTGTCAAGTTTAGCGGTTGCATAGGGCAATGTTTATCCAGACATACTGAACAGTTATAACGGCACGAGTGCCCCCCCAGGCGTGTGTAGCCGGTATGACATGCTGGACACACATATGGGGCGCCTAAAAACGCTGTGATGTTAGTTATGGCATAGTAATGCTCATTTTGCACATAAAAGTACATAGTCTGAGGCTGTGGTTCTTGTATATTTTGGAATTTCAAGAGAGCGTCATTAGCCCTACTGTGGTACAAAACCACAATCTTTCTGTTCAGAAAGTTTTCAAATTTGCCTATGTCCGAGAAAGCCACAGCGTCATGTATACCGAGACCGACAGCCGTTTGTAGCTCTTGAGCTTTCTGTAACGCTGCGCGATCTGTACATCCAGGGCTGAGTAAATGGGCCAGCCCTATGGCAAAGCATAGCTTATTACCATGATTGGGTACGATTATGAGGTATGCCCGTTTATTGCTTATGATTTCGGACTGCATTAGGCTATCGAGTTTCCTTCTCTGCCCCCCGCCACCTAGGGGTTGACGTATTAATTGCACTACAAGTTCTAGGGTCCTATCTGCAAGCACGTTTAAATTTGACTGCACAAGGCGTTCTAGCAGGACATAAAATTGTTCAAGATCTGCTTCACCATTCTGTAAAATAAGGGATACACTGCTCTGCAGACTGTCTCCACGAGTTTCCAACTGTAAGAGATCCCTGGGTTCTCCATAAGCTCTAGCCCTATCTAGCAGTTCAGTCAAAGTGTCAATAAGCATTACGTAAAACACAGCATAGTCAAGATTCTGAGCACCACATGTGAAATTGAAAAACTGTCGAACCTCAGTATTGTGGAATTTATTTCGGTACAAAACACGTACACTGCGATCAAGACCATCCCCCTCCAGATTTGCTAGACAATTTTCCAACTGTTCAAAAACATCGTATTGTGTTTCAGACTCTTCGGACATGGGTGTTAACGGCAGGCTTAGAGGTGTATGTGGTGCAGAATTAAACCTCGGGCTCTCGTTCATCTGGGTAATTAGAGATATGATTGATTCGGGAATCTGTGATAACATGTTTTCATCGGAAACCTCTGACTCATTCATACGAGTAATAATTTCTATGAGTTCGGCGGGAATCTGTGTTAATAGGTTTTCATCTATCGTCATTATGTCAGTTACCCCAGCATCATTCATCTGATTAATTATAGCTTGGAGTTCTGGAGGGATCTGGGCTAAGAGGTTTTCAATTGTCTCTCTTAGGTCTATAGGTGGCGCCATTTGGTTACTTAAGGATGTGTGTTCTTGTGTTATACTGGAGGGTGCTGTGTTACATCTA
Organism: Salvelinus namaycush; assembly: GCF_016432855.1. Taxonomy (NCBI): domain Eukaryota; kingdom Metazoa; phylum Chordata; class Actinopteri; order Salmoniformes; family Salmonidae; genus Salvelinus; species Salvelinus namaycush. The sequence continues at coordinate 66,915,715 of NC_052311.1, read as the reverse complement.
TGTTTTTTAACGGCGGTATTTGCTTGTTTTAACCCTATTGTTGTTTAACATGCGGGGAAGCTCTCTACGCCAGAAGGACATATCCTGAAGGTGTTGATGCTCTAGTAGAATACACATTCGCCTTTGTAGTAGAGCCTTTCGTGATTTTAAACCCAGGGTAAAAGCTTTGAAAAACCTGGCTTGGTCTATTTCAGAATCGGCTGTTGCCCCCACAGAATTGGCCGATTCAAGAAGGTTGGCCACTTCACAGAACATCAAATCGTCTACCTCAGAAATGTCATTTAAAACTTTGAAATCATCAGGTTTCGCTGTTTTCTTGACTGGTGTCTTTGGAGCCTCCTCGGGTTCTCGATGGGTCGCTTCTTCGATGTCTTTATAAGCCGGGGAGGAGTCTGAAATAAAAATAATACATACAAAAATATGTTATTAACCCTAAAATATGTTAGATAAAAATGTCAAATACATTTCAGATATAAGCCTATATATTAACAATACATTAATTAAATACCTCGGCTTTTTTGACGAGGGCTGTTCTGAAGAAGCTCTGAAAACGCTGGAACATGTCTTTGGGCAACCCGAATTACAGCATCTGCCTGGTCTGTAGCTGGTGAGCCTGGAAAAAAAAAAAAAAAAAAAAACAGCATTAGGCCCTGTTTTAACATATTCAGGCATAAAAAAATATATAAATAATAAAATAATAATATATATAAATAATAATAATATATTATTGATTCATACCTTGTCCTTGGAACGCGGTCTCGTGAATACCGGCCAAGTAGAATTGTTCGGGTGAAGCGGAACTGTGGATCTGAGCACTAATTGTCCGTTGGTGTTTAGAAATATGGGGCGCACCGGTGGCCTGTCCCAGGGGAGTTGACCTGCCGTTTAAAGCCTCTGTTCGCGGCTTGTGTGTAAAAACATCCTGGGAGTATGGTAGAATGGTCTCGTAGTCATATGCTTCGCAGAAACCGTTCAGGCTCCATATGGCATCCTTTAACCTTCTAGGCTTTATGTCCTCTGTAAACACATAAAATAACTTTTAATATAAGATGCCAACACTTTTTGTTTTTAAGGTATAAATATTTTTATGTATGGAATTCTTGGATCTTACTTACGTTTACAATTCAGGGTCGGCGTTTGGATGTCTGCAATTTGTTCCGGAGACCCAATGGACGGTTCGAGCTCAGTTATACCTCTGAGAATCTGCGTGAAGGTTTGAGAATCTACAAAAAAATTAGATAATATTAAAGCTATAATCACTTTAGCTAATATTGCCTTGTTATACGGTAAGCATACTGGCCCTAATGATTGTTTAATATTTCTATAACATACCCCCCTTTTCAAACAATTCCCCACAACAACCAAATCTAATATAAATATATATTTATTTCAAGAACTCACCTTCAGAAAGATCCATTAGGAGGTTTTCCCAGATTATCTTTTTAACGGTTCAGTCCGATAACTATTCATGGGGGATGCTGTAGGGTAAGTTTGTAGCGGCGCTAAAACGGGGCTAACAGTGGCCCGGTTTTCTAGAGCTTTTGTACCCCACGACCTAGAGAAAGCACTGAATGATTTTTACAGAGCATTGTGGTTGTCGTTTTTTCGGGCTATACCCCCCAAGGTATCTTTGACTCCTAAGGTATTTGGTTCAAACACATGGGATTGGGGGTGTCTAAACATTAGGATCCTTTTGATATTCTAAAATCTCCGGGGTGCTAGCACCTAGATGCTGTGGTGGGGAGGTCTCGACATCGCTGGGATGAATGACTTTTTAGCCCACCTAAAAATTAGTTTTTGAAAGGCCTTTGTGTTTAGGAGGCGTAAGACACAATATTTTTGTTGGGGGGTAGGCATCTGTTTTGCAGGATAGTGTAAACCTTGGTTTCAAACGACCCCCTGCATAGAGAGAGAGAGAGAGAGAGAGCCTTGAGCGCTGATGCATGGGCATTTTTGAACACACACCCCGCCCCTTTTTCTCTGTTTTTGAAACACACACACATCCACTACAGCACACTCCCGCACACACACGCGCGCACATGGCTTTTTCCGCAAGTTTTTTTTCTCAGGGACAGACTGCGCTAAGAGTGAACAAACGCGAGAGTTCATAACGTGGTGAGATTCGGCTTTTAAAAACCCTTTATTTAATTCAAAATATTTAGTACATACATTTTATAGCCTTACATTATTAAGGTATTTTACGATGCCTTTCTTACAGATCCAGGGGGCTGGTGCAACCATCCCCCATTATCCGTGTCCAGTTCGCCATCAAACGGCCTGGCTCTCTTGCAAGGTCCATCAACACTTGGTAAGTTTTCACTCCAGGGGTAGATAATACGTCGGGCCTTTAGGTCCTGGCTATGTCTCAAGGACAGCCGAGGCCAGCGCCTTAACTGTTCACGATTTTGGAAGAGAATGTCCAGCTTATTCATAAGTGTTATGAAAATTGGATAATCCACCCATTTAAAACTAAACACAGGAATAAAAAAGTTTACATCTTTGCATGCTCTGGAAGATACAGGAGAATTGACAGACTTTGTAGCATTAGACACATCATAAAGGTCACAGGCTAAAATTGTCACTTTGTTGTCAGGGCTATAGGCCATTGAAGCGATTCTTAGGGCCTTCAGATCACTGCGTCCGCAGACCTGTTCTTCCAAAGCATATCCTGGCACCTTTGTACCACTCAGGGCCTGTTCAATTTTAGAGAGCGCCAGCCTGATCTTTAACCATTCTCTCATCCCCAGAGCAGGAGGAAAACGCCCAGGTTTTGCCGGATAAAGGGGCTTGGGGCCACTGGCGTTGAAGATCTTTACCGTAGAATCCTCCGGCTGGAATATGTAAGACATATGGCCCTCACTCGTACCCAAAAATCCTTTAAAACATTCTGGAGCTTCACACAGAACTTCCTCAATGCTTTGGTCACTGGGTTCATGACAAGCCGAGCATAACATACCACAAATTGGCATAGGTGTCATTTTTGTTTAATATTCAGGGGGGTTATCTTGTACAGTCTTAAACATGTATTGTTCTGGGGCTTTATAAGGTGGAGGCCGGACATAAGGTTTGAAATTCGTGTTTCATAGACAACAACCCCATGAGGGCAATAAAATAGGGGGGGTGTGGGGTCATCCTCTTTGAAATGTTCATTAACCCCCCAAACCGTGAGAAACAGTAACAGGTTGACCTGACACCTGGTCACTTACTCACCCCACCCCGACCCCCCTAACCACCAGGATGTCCTGACCTGAAGCCCAAATATGGGCATGCACCCTTCTACAGGACATAGGGTCATAAATCATTACATAGGGTCATAAATCATGCTTTTGACGGTTGACCTGACACCTGGTCACTTACTCACCCCCCGCTCCCACCTAACCACCAGGATGTCCTGACCGGAAGCCCAAATATGGGCATGCATCCTTCAGCAGGACATAGGGTCATAAATCAAGATTTAGACGTGTGACATCTACTTTATTCTCTCTCACTGTCATTTTTTTGCTTAAGATCTGCTTTCAGAAGGCCAAATTGCATCATGTGTTTCAGCAGTGTGTAACCGTTTGCGAAACTATTTGTGGCTTTTCATGAGAAGAGACAAAAGCAACATTCTTGACCAAATATACACGTTACCTTTATTTCAGACCCATAGACTGCAGTTACTGAAAGTGTAGTTAAGAAATGATTAGCAACAAATGCTAAGGAAATTCTAAGGTCTCTCGTTCTCTCAATAACTCATGTAGTATTCATGCTATCCTAAAGGAGAGAGAGAGAGAAAGAGAGAGAGAGAGGAATATGGATTCAAAGCCCATAAAAGGTAAATGTTGTGTAAACAACAGTCACTGCCAGGAATAATGCAGCATTGCAGCCCTTTTACAACGTGCTGGTAAATTGCAACATGTATTGTGATGGGACCTAGCCCCATTTCCATTCCTCCTGTTGCTTTACATGTCAACCTTTACTCTTCGGAGTCCTATTTATGTCCTCCAAAAAGACTAGAGTGGCATAGCAACCAGTTTAGTTTTAGTCCATGGTGCAGTCAGGTGAGATGGTCATACCTGCAGAAACACCAGATCAGATCACATCAACTTGGGCTCCCAAGTGGCGCAAGTGGTGTAAGGCACTGCATCTCAGTCCTTGAGGCTTCACTACAGACACCCTGGTTTGAATCCAGGTTGGATCACAATCGGCTGTGATTGGGAGTCCCATTGAGCGGCACACAATTGGCCCAGTGTCGTCCGGGTGTAGACTGTCATTGTAAATAAGAATTTGTTCTTAACTGACTTGCCTAGTTAAATAAAGGTTAAATAAAAAGATCAAACACACCTTATTCGCCTTCACAGTGATGCTGGGCTTCACCCCAGGCTATTGCGCAGTGGGCATGAGATTACAGTGATGTTAACTTCCAGTCAGTTTAGTCACTGATTACCACAGCTGTGCTAAGAGGTCAGGGAACCTGACTTTGACACAGTTAACCACAGGGATATCATACACAATCCACAGGGGTTGACTACAGGGTAGTGTGCAGGCTTTTGTTCCAGCCCAGCTCTAACACACATGATTCAATATAATCAAACAAATCAAAGTTTATTTGTCATGTGTGCCGAATACAGCAGGTGTAAACCTTACAGTGAAATGCTTACTTACAAGCTTTAACCAACAGTGGAATTTCAACAACAAAAAAAGGTATTAGGTGAACAATAGGTAAGTAAGGAAATAAAAAAATAGTAAAAAGACTGAAAAATAACAGTAGTGAGGCTATATACAGTAGCGAGGCTATAACAGCAGCAAGGCTATATACAGGCACCGGTTAGTCGGGCTGATTGAGGTGGTATGTACATGTAGATATGGTTAGTGACTATGCATATATGATTAACAGAGAGCCATCAACTACTGATTAATCAACTGAAACATTCTGCTTTGTGGCAATAGGACATTTTGGAATCAGTAGCAGTCATGAAGGGATGAGGCAAGAGAGGAAGGCATTTTACTGAAATTTGAACTCGCATACTAGTTTTGACGTCATCATTTAAACCAGCCCACTCTCTGAGGTAACGAGGCATCATTTAAACCAGCCCACTCTCTGAGGTAACGAGGCATCATTTAAACCAGCCCACTCTTTAAGGTAACAAGTAATAAACACATAATCGATTAACAACCTGGAATCTCTAGTCAATGTTTCTCAACACAAGATGGCTGAGGCATGTATAAAGAATCAAATCAAATGTATTTATATAGCCCTTCTTACATCAGCTGATATCTCAAAGTGCTGTACAGAAACCCAGCCAAAAACCCCAAACAGCAAGCAATGCAGGTGTAGAAGCACAGTGGCTAGGAAAAACTCCCTAGAAAGGCCAGAACCTAGGAAGAAACCTAGAGAGGAACCAGGCTATGAGGGGTGACCAATCCTTTTCTGGTTGTGCCAGGTGGAGATTATAACAGAACATGGCCAAGATGTGCAAATGTTCATAGATGACCAGCAGGGTCAAATAATAATAATCACAGTGGTTGTCGGGGGTGCAACAGGTCAGCACCTCAGGAGTAAATGTCAGTTGGCTTTTCATAGCCGATCATTCAGAGTATCTCTACCACTCCTGCTGTCTCTAGAGAGTTCAAAACAGCAGGTCTGGGACAGGTAGCACGTCCGGTGAACAGGTCAGGGTTCAATAGCCGCAGGCAGAACAGTTGAAACTGGAGCAGCAGCACGGCCAGGTGGACTGGGGACAGCAAGGAGTCATCAGGCCAGGTAGTCCTGAGGCATGGTCCTAGGGCTCAGGTCCTCCGAGATGGAGAAAGAAAGAAAGAAAGAAAGAGAGAGAGAGAGAGAGAGAATTAGAGAGCGTATACTTAAATTCACACAGGACACCGGATAAGACAGGAGAAATACTCCAGATATAACAGACTGACCCTAGCCCCCCGACACATAAACTACTGCAGCATAAATACTGGAGGCTGAGACAAGGGGGGGTCGGGAGACACTGGCCCCATCCAACGATACCCCCGGACAGGGCCAAACAGGCAGGATATAACCCCACCCACTTTGCCAAAGCACAGCCCCCACACCACTAGAGGGATAACTTCAACCACCAACTTACCATCCTGAGACAAGGCCGAGTAAATAAAGGTGAAATAAAAAAATAAAAAATACATGTCCGGTTACATACAGATCTAGGATGCACTTCCTCTCCCCAATTTGAACCTTTACTATGGGAGATTCTCCACCTCATTTTTGAATGTTGCTATGGGCACAGCCAAACAACAACAGTGAGGGATTTGACTTCCGCTTTACTTCCCGACTGAAGGTCGCTGGTGCCAAACTTGCCAGGGTAAATTATTTGTAATTTAATTGCAATTTATAGAGTATAAAAGTCAAGTAAACACGTGTGTGGTTAAGTGTAATTCTAACGTTAGCTAGACTTACTAGTAGGCTAGTTCTGTTGTGATAATAACATTAGTTACGTCGTCCACCAAGCCAATAACTATAACAATAAAACGACCATTCATGAGGTCTCAAACCCACAGATACTGGTTCAGACCATTCATGAGGTCTCTAACCTACAGATAATGGTTCAGACCATTCAGTGCTTTCATGTGTTCATTGTCATAGTGGCAACTGCAAATAGTACTTCAATGTACATGTAGGCCTAATGAAAAATAATATAATACCTCGTATTTATACAGATGATGAATGGCAGATCTGTAGTGTTCCTCCAGGCTGCGCTCTGTGGTTCCCGGCATTAAAAGCTCCACTATTGATGAGGCCTACATTTTCAGACAAGCAATTTATTATATTATATCAGATGACTACCTCATGAAGCTGGTTGAGAGAATGCCAAGAGTGTGCAAAGCTGTCATCAAGGCAATGGGTGGCTATTTGAAGAATCTCAAATATAAAATATATTTTGATTTGTTTAACAATTTTATGGTTACTACATAATTCCATATGAATTATTTCTGCTCACCTCCAAAGCCAATTCCTCCTTTGGCCGCCTCTCCTTCCAGTTCTCTGCTGCCAATGACTGGAACGAACTGCAAAAATCGCTGAAGCTGGAGACTCTTATCTCACTCACTAACTTCAAGCACCAGCTGTCAGAGCAGCTCACAGATCATTGCACCTGTACATGGCCCATCTGTATATAGCCCATCCAACTATCTCATCCCCATACTGTATTAAGTTATTTATTTTGCTCCTTTGCACCCCAGTATCTCTACTTGCACATTCATCTTCTGCACATCTATCACTCCAGTGTTTAATTGCTATATCGTAATTACCTCGCACTATGGCCTATTTTATTGCCTTACCTCCCTTACCTCATTTGCACTCACTGTATATAGACTTTTTTTCTACTGTATGTTTGTTTATTCCATGTTGTTGTATGTGTCGAACTGCTTTGCTTTATCTTGGCCAGGTCGCAGTTGTAAATGAGAACTTGTTCTCAACTAGCCTACCGGGTTAAATAAAGGTGAAATAAATAAAAAATGGGAAAAAAATAGCACACAAAGATCTCCGCCACGGCACAACCCAAGGGGGGGCATCAACCCAGACAGGAAGATCACGTCAGTGACTCAACCCACTCAAGTGACGCACCCCTCCTAGCGACGGCATGGAAGAGCACCAGTAAGCCAGTGGCAGAGAATCCCAGTGGAGAGAGGGGAACCGGCCAGGCAGAGACAGCAAGGGTGGTTCATTGCTCCATTGCCTTTCCGTTCACCTTTACACTCCTGGGCCAGACTACACTCAATCATAGGACCCACTGAAGAGATGAGTCTTCAATAAAGACTTAAAGGTTGAGACCAAGTCAGCGTCTCTCACATAGTTAGGCAGACATTCCATAAAAATGGAGCTCTGTTGGAGAAAGCCCTGCCTCCAGCTGTTTGCTTAGAAATTCTAGGGACAGTTAGGAGACCTGCGTCTCGTGACCGTAGCGTACGTGTAGGTATGTACGGCAGGACCAAATCCGAAAGATAGGTAGGCGCAAGCCCATGTAATGCTTTGTAGGTTAGCAGTAAAACCTTGAAATCAGCCCTTGCCTTAACAGGAAGCCAGTGTAGAGAGGCTAGCACTGGAGTAATATGATCAAATTTTTTGGTTCTAGTCAAGATTCTAGCAGCCTTGTTTAGCACTAACTGAAGTTTATTTAGTGCTTTATCCAGGTAGCCGGAAAGTAGAGCATTGCAGTAGTCTAACCTAGAAGTGACAAAAGCATGGATACATTTTTCTGCCACATTTTTGGACAGAAAATGTTCAATTTTTACAATGTTATGTAGATGGGAAAATATGTTCGTCTTGATATGTTCGTCAAAAGAGAGATCAGGGTCCAGAGTAACGCAGAGGTCCTTCACAGTTTTATTTGAGACTGTAAGGCCTGGGTGTCGGAGTGTGGAGTCAAAACGCAGGAAACAGCAGGTGCCAATACAAAATGTTCTTTAATGAACACGGGCAAACTAGGCCACCCTACTAACAGACTGGGTGTACTATTTAACCAACCCCAGACACGGGGGGAAAGGAACACAGTCCAGAAAACACGTAGCACAAAACCAACACCACTACTTACAAACAAACAATCCCGCACAAAGAAACGTGCGGGCCGGTTGACTAATAAGCCCAACTAATTAACCCTAATACACAACAGGTGAACCCAATAACCACATAGGGAGGGGGAGAAAAGGATCAGTGGCAGCTAATAGGCCGGTGACGACGACCGCCGAACGCCACCCGCACGGGAAGGAGAGCCTGCCTCGGTCGAAGTCGTGACAGTACCCCCCCTCTGACGCGCGGCTCCCGCAGCGCGCCGACACCGGCCTCGAGGTCGACCCGGAGGACGAGGTGCAGGGCGATCCGGATGGAGGCGATGGAAATCCCTCAGCATCGACGGATCCAAAATGTCCCCCACCGGTACCCAGCACCTCTCCTCCGGACCGTACCCCTCCCAGTCCACGAGGTACTGAAGGCCCCTCACCCGGCGTCTCGAGTCCAGAATGGCCCGTATCGTATACGCCGGGGACCCCCCGATGTCCAGAGGGGGAGGAGGGACCTCCGGCACCTCACCGTGCTGCAGGGGACCAGCTACCACCGGCCTGAGGAGAGACACATGAAACGAGGGGTTAATACGATAATAGGAAGGGAGTTGTAATCGATAACACACCTCGTTTATTCTCCTCAGGACTTTGAAGGGCCCTACACACTGCGGACCCAGCTTCCGGCAGGGCAAGCGGAGGGGCAGGTTTCGGGTCGAGAGCCAGACCCTGTCCCCCGGTACAAACACGGGGGCCTCACTGCGGTGGCGGTCAGCGCTCCTCTTCTGCCGTCCACTGGCTTGTTGGAGAGATTCCTGGACGGCCCTCCATGTCTCCTTGGAACGCTGCACCCATTCCTCCACCGCAGGAGCCTCGGTCTGGCTCGGATGCCATGGTGCCAGGACCGGCTGGTACCCCAATACACACTGAAAGGGGGACACGTTAGTAGAGGAGTGGCGTAGTGAGTTCTGGGCCATTTCGGCCCAGGGAATGTATCTCGCCCACTCCCCTGGCCGGTCCTGGCAATACGACCGCAGAAACCTACCCACCTCCTGGTTCACTCTCTCCACCTGCCCATTACTCTCAGGGTGATACCCGGAGGTCAGGCTGACCGAGACCCCCAAACGCTCCATGAACGCCCTCCATACTCGGGACGTGAATTGGGGGCCCCGATCAGAAACGATGTCCTCCGGCACCCCGTAGTGCCGGAAGACGTGGGTGAATAATGCCTCCGCAGTCTATAGGGCTGTAGGAATACCGGGCAACGGGAGGAGACGACAGGACTTCGAGAACCGATCCACAATCACCAGTACCGTAGTGTTCCCCTGAGACGGGGGAAGATCGGTCAGAAAATCTACGGACAGGTGCGACCAAGGCCGTTGTGGAACGGGGAGGGGTTGTAACTTCCCTCTAGGAAGGTGCCTAGGAGCCTTACTCTGGGCGCATACCGAACAGGAGGAAACATAAACCCTAACGTCTCTCGCCAAGGTAGGCCACCAATACCTCCCCCGAAGACTCCCCACCGTCCTCTTCACCCCAGGGTGACCCGAGGAGGGTAGAACGTGAGCCCACCGAATCAATTTGTCCCGAACACCAAGCGGCACGTACTTCCGCCCCACCGGACACTGAGGAGGAGCGGGTTCCGCTCGTAACGCCCGCTCGATGTCCGAGTCCACTTCCCACACCACTGGTGCTATCAGCCTTGAGGCGGGAAGGATGGGAGTGGGTTCGGTGGGCCGATCGTCCGAGTCGTAAAAACGGGACAGTGCATCCGCCTTTACGTTCTGAGAGCCCGGTCTATATGTTAACGTAAACTGAAATCGGGTAAAGAACATGGCCCACCTTGCTTGACGTGGATTCAGTCTCCTAGCTGCCCGAATATACTCCAGATTCTGGTGGTCGGTCCAGATGAGAAAAGGGTGCTTAGCCCCCTCAAGCCAGTGTCTCCACACCTTCAGGGCACTGACCACTGCTAACAACTCCCGGTCCCCCACATCATAGTTACGCTCCGCTGAACTGAGCTTCTTCGAGAAGAAAGCACAGGGGTGGAGTTTTGGTGGCGTACCAGAGCGCTGTGATAGCACGGCACCTACCCCAGCCTCGGACGCGTCCACCTCCACTATGAATGCTAGAGAGGGATCCGGATGCGCCAACACGGGCGCATCCGTGAACAGCGCCTTCAACCTGTTGAAAGCTCCGTCCGCTTTTGCTGACCACTGCAGCCGCACCGGACCCCCTTCAGCAGTGAGGTAATGGGAGCTGCTACCTGGCCAAAACCCCGGATAAACCTCCGGTAGTAGTTGGCAAAACCCAAAAACCGCTGCACCTCTTTTACCGTGGTCGGAGTCGGCCAATTACGCACAGCCTTAATGCGGTCACTCCCTACCACCACGCCCGAGGTGGAAATGCGATAACCCAGAAAAGAGACGGCTCGTTTGGAGAACACACACTTCTCAGCCTTGACATATAGGTCATGCTCCAGCAGTCTACCAAGCACCTTGCGCACCAGAGACACATGCGCGGCGTGAGTGGCTGAGTAGATCAGAATGTCATCGATATAAACAACCACTCCCTGCCCGTGCAGGTCCCTGAGAATATCGTCTACAAAGGATTGGAAAACGGCTGGAGCATTCTTTAACCCATATGGCATGACGCAGTACTCATAATGGCCCGATGTGGTACTAAATGCGGTTTTCCACTCGTCTCCTTTCCGAATACGCACCAGACTATACGCGCTCCTGAGATCCAATTTTGTGAAGAACTGCGCTCCGTGAAATGATTCCATTGCCGTAGCAATGAGAGGTAGTGGGTAACTAAACCCTACGGTGATGGCATTTAGACCTCTATAATCAATACACGGACGCAAACCTCCCTCCTTTTTCTTCACAAAAAAGAAACTCGAGGAGGCGGGTGAGATGGAGGACCGAATGTACCCCTGTCCCAGAGACTCAGTGACATATGTCTCCATAGCCACCGTCTCCTCTTGGGACAATGGGTACGCGTGACTCTTGGGAAGCGCAGCGTCTACCTGGAGATCTATCGCACAATCCCTTCCCGGTCGATGAGGTGGTAATTTAGTCGCTTTCTTTTTACTGAAAGCGATTGCCAAATCGGCATACTCGGGGGGAATGCACACCGGGGAACCCTGGTCTGGACTTTCCACCGACGTGGCACCGATGGAAACTCCCAAACACCTTCCAGAACACTCCTTTGACCACCCCTGGAGAACCCCCTGTCTCCATGAAATTTTAGGATTGTGCCGGGCCAGCCAGGGAATCCCTAGCACCACTGGAAACGCAGGCGAATCAATAATATAAAAGCTGATACGCTCCTTATGATTCCCCTGCGTCACCATGTCCAGGGGGACCGTGGTCTCCCTGACCACCCCTGACCCTAATGGCCGGCTATCTAGGGAGTGCACGGGAAAGGGAGAATCTATCGGCACAAGCGGAACCCTTAACCTAAGAGCGAGTCCGCGATCCATAAAGTTCCCAGCTGCGCCTGAATCGACTAGCGCCCTATGCTGGGAAGAGGGAAAAACATTTTGAAAAAAAATCAAGACAAACATGTGACTAACAGGGGGTTCTGGGTGAGTTTGGTGCTGACTCACCTGGGGTGATCGAGAAGCGTTCCGCCTGCCATCTCGACTCCCAGACGGACCCCCCCAGCACCGATCGGCCGTGTGTCCTCTCCGACCACAGCTGGTGCAGGGAGAGCCTCCTCCTCCGGTATCCTTCGGCCCAGCCCCTCCCAACTCCATCGGAATAGGAGCGGAGGGGCTGGGTGGTGGAACGTACAGGACCCTCTCAGAACGCCCGCGGGCAGCCAGCAGATTGTCCAGACGGATGGACATGTCAATCAGCTCATCCAGAGAAAGAGCGGTGTCCCGACATGCTAGCTCCCTGCGGACGTCCTCCCGGAGACTACACCGGTAGTGATCCATAAGGGCCCTGTCGTTCCACCCAGATCCTGCAGCCAGGGTCCGGAACTCCAGCGCGTAATCCTGGGCGCTCCTCTTCTCCTGCCTAAGGTGGAACAGTCGTTCTCCCGCCGCTCGGCCCTCTGGAGGATGGTCAATTACGGCCCGAAAACGGCGGGCGAACTCTGGGTAATGCTCCTTGGCCGAGTCTGGGCCATTCCAGACTGCGTTGGCCCACTCCAGAGCACGACCCGTGAGGCAGGAGACGAGGACACTCACCCTCTCCACTCCCGAGGGAGTGGGTCTTACGGCGGCAAGGTACAGTTCCAGTTGGAGTAGGAACCCCTGGCACCCCGCCGCCGATCCATCATAATCCCTCGGGAGTGTCAAACGGAGAGCGCTGGAGCCGAGGAATGGAGAGTCCTGGGCTGGAGGAGCCGAAGGTGGAGAGAGGAAACCACTCCTCTCCCATCGGTCCATTCGCTCCATCATCGAATCCATCGCTGATCCAATACGGTGGAGAACAGTGGTATGCTGGAGCACCCGTTCCTCCATCGATGGGAGAGGGTTGGCCGCTGCTCCTGCTGACTCCATTCGGGTGCGGGATTCTGTAAGGCCTGGGTGTCGGAGTGTGGAGTCAAAACGCAGGAAACAGCAGGTGCCAATACAAAATGTTCTTTAATGAACACGGGCAAACTAGGCCACCCTACTAACACACTGGGTGTACTATTTAACCAACCCCAGACACGGGGGGGGAAAGGAACACAGTCCAGAAAACACGTAGCACAAAACCAACACCACTACTTACAAACAAACAATCCCGCACAAAGAAACGTGCGGGCCGGCTGACTAATAAGCCCAACTAATTAACCCTAATACACAACAGGTGAACCCAATAACCACATAGGGAGGGGGAGAAAAGGATCAGTGGCAGCTAATAGGCCGGTGACGACGACCGCCGAACGCCACCCGCACGGGAAGGAGAGCCTGCCTCGGTCGAAGTCGTGACAGAGACGACTGTACAACCATCAAGATTAATTGTCAGAATCAACAGAAGATCTCTTTGTTTCTTGGGATCTAGAACAAGCATCTCTGTTTTGTCTGAGTTTAAAAGTAGAACATTTGCAGCCATCCACTTCCTTATGTCTGAAACACAGGCTTCCAGGGAGGGCAATTTTGGGGCTTCACCATGTTTCATCGAAATCTACAGCTGTGTATCGTCCGCATAGCAATGAAAGTTAACATTATGTTTCCCGAATGACATCACCAAGAGGTAAAATATATAGTGAAAACAATAGTGGTCCTAAAATGGAACCTTGAGGAACACCGAAATGTACAGTTGATTTGTCAGAGGATAAACCATCCACAGAGACAAACTAATATCTTTCCGACAGATAAGATCTAAACCAGGCCAGAACTTGTATTTGGGTTTCCAATCTCTCCAAAAGAATGTGGTGATCGATGGTATCTAAAGTAGCACTAAGGTCTAGGAGCATGAGGACAGATGCAGAGCCTCAGTCTGACACCATTAAAAGGTAATTTACCACCTTCACAAGTGCAGTCTCAATGCTATGATGGGGTCTAAAACCAGACTGAAGCGTTTCATATACATTGTTTGTCTTCAGGAAGGTAATGAGTTGATGCGCAACAGCTTTTCCTAACATTTTTGAGAGGAATGGGAGATTCAATATAGGCCAAAATGTTTTATATTTTCTAGGTCAAGGTTTTGGCTTTTTCAAGAGAGGCTTTATTACTGCCACTTTTAGTGAGTTTGGTACACATCCGGTGGATAGAGAGCCGTTTATTATGTCCAAGCACAGGAAGCAGCTCTTTCAGTAGTTTAGTTGGAATAGGGTCAAGTATGCAGCTTGAAGGATTAGAGGCCATGATTATTTTCATCATTGTGTCAAGAGATATAGTACTAAAACACTTGAGTGTCTCCCTTGATCCTAGGTCCTGGGAGAGTTGTGCAGACAGCTTTGGAGGAATACGTAGATTTAAAGAGGAGTCCATAATTTGCTTTCTAATGATCGTGATCTTTTCCTCAAAGAAGTTCATGAATTTATCACTGCTGAAGTGAAAGCCATCCTCTCTTGGGGAATGCTGCTTTTTAGTTAGCTTTGTGACAGTATCAAAAATAAATATTGGATTGTTCTTATTTTCCTCAATTAAGTTGGAAAAATAGGATGATCGAGCAGCAGTGAGGGCTCTTCGATACTGCATGGTACTGTCTTTCCAAGCTAGTCGGAAGACTTCCAGTTTGGTGTGGCGCCATTTCCGTTCCAATTTTCTGGAAGCTTGCTTCTTTATTCCAGTGAGATTGCTAAGGCGAACACCGCCATGTTTAGTTTTTCCCAACTTAGGTCGAGGCACAGACACGGTCTCAATGGGGAAAGCTGACTGTGCTAGTGGCAGACTCCACTAAGCTGGCAGGCTGGCTAACAGCCTGCTGCCTGGCCTGCACCCTATCTCATTGTGGAGCTAGGGGAGTTAGAACCCTGTCTAAAGAATCAAGAATGTATGAATAAATATAATTTTTTGAGTCAGATGTTGAAATCCAGGACGTTACAGTATGTCAACATAACACTCCCTGTACTAATGAAGCTATAAAGGTGTCCACATATTTTGGGTGGCCACAGAAAGAGTCGTACAAGACTGAATAGAAGTTTTGTAATGGTTAGGTTGTTAAGACTGCACTGATAAAAGTGGACGCACGTGGCATTTTGGCAATATAATAGAAAATCGTTGGTGCAGTCCATGGTGTGGTCAGGTGAAACAGTAGGTCATATAACAAACTGAGGCCTGATCACCCCCTGGTGGCTCCTGGTAACACCACCCGCAAACACATCAGCTCAGACACACCTTACACAACTTTATATTGACGGTAACCTCATCCCCATGCTACTGCGCACAGCATGGGAACTAGATTACAGTGACGGTAACTTCCAGTCAGTTTTGTCACTGACTACCACAGTATTGCCAAGAGGTCAGGGAACTTGATCAGTAAAGACCTCCAGTGACCCAGTTAACCAAGGGGATAGCATACACAAACCACAGGGGTTGACTACAGGGTAGTGTGCAGGCTTTTGTTCCAGCCCAGCTCTAACACACAGATTCAATATAATCAACTAATGATGGTCGTCAACTGAAACATTCTGCTTTGGGGCAACAGGACATTTTGGAATCAGCAGCAGTCATGAAGGAAAGAGGAAGGCATTTTACACAAGTCTGAACTCTCCCAATACTTACTACTGTACACACTATAAGTTAAACCAGCCTACTCTTTGAGTAAGGTAAGGAAATAAAAACAAAAATGTTTTAGCAACCTGGAATCTCTACTCAAGGTTTCTTAGCACAAGATGGCTGAGACGTGGCTAAAGAATCAGATGTTGAAATCCAGGACATTACAGTATGTCAACACAATCCTTCCTGTACTAATGAAGGTATAAAGGTGTCCACATATTTTGGGTGGCCACAGAGAGTGGTAGAAGACTTGGGGGGTAATACTATGGCATTCTATTTGAAGACTTTCTACACTGTGTTGGTACTGACACTGACAGGTAAGGGGTCTCTCTCTCTCTCACACACACACACACACACACACACACACACACACACACACACACACACACACACACACACACACACACACACACACACACACACACACACACACACACACACACACACAGAATATATTTAATTCACACATATATACAAATGATTGAATCATTCAGTCAATTAATTCCATAACGGATGAGCCTACAAATGTCGATTTGACACAAAAATAAGAAAAAAGTCATTCACACACACGCACACACACAGTCACAATTTCAGTGTGATAATTGTACAACATATAGGGCAAATTGTCAGCCACTCACATGAGTCTGTGACAAACAACATTATTCAGATACAGCTCATTAGGTTGTATGATGCCCTTAAAGTGGCAATCAGCAGCTGCTACACCATTTTTGGACTTGAATGTAAATTAATGAATGATATGTACCCATTGATTCTTGAAGAATATAACTTATAAATGCTTCATGAGCTTAGTTCAGCTGTCGTTCCCCATCAGAACCCAAAAAATAAGCTTGTTTGTAAAAAAAAGCAAATGCAAACAAACTGTATAGCCTCACATGGTTACAACTATAATTTAGATATCATGGATGATCAGTCCTTACATCCATAGTTCTGTCTATGAATTAGAGTGGTTTGATTTCTCCAGCCCCATCCCTCTGCTTTTTACCGAACCAGGGTTGGGGCTTCAGCTTTGTTATTGTTTTTACTGCTGATTGCCGCTTTAATGAAGTCGCTCTATCTTTCCTTGTCCTCCCTGTCTCTCTGTCCCCCCCCCCCCCCCTCTCTCTCATATATATATCTCCAGGAGGCCTTGATCCTACCAGTGTCTCAGCAGCATCTCCTAATCCTAGTGAGTATCCAACTACCTAAAACCATCAAAGACTACCTCTAATCTCTTACCATTACCACCAAACAATTATGTTAACTCGCAATTATATAGAGACACATTTTACTATATGTTTAGTATCATAGCTCAAAGAGCATAGTTAAACCTTACATAACCACAATCTTGGAGGTGAAAAGTAAGAGATTTTTTTGTTTTTAATTTACGGTCATGCGTGCATGTGGTCCCAGAAATGGAACCCACTATCCTGGTGTTGCAAGAGTCATGCTCTACCAACTGTGCTACAGAGGCTCACACTACTCCAGCCACTACTGCAACCTATATTACAGATTTCTAAATCTAGTGTCAACCCCTTCCATGCTGTGCGACACGCTGTGATGCAAAGAAAATAAGAATACTTTATAGTCCATTGTCCTTACACCGTACTCAAACTGGCCGTGCGCAAATTGATTTTGTCCCCCCACACCGAACGTGATCACGACACGCAGGTTGAAGTATCAAAACAAACTCTGAATCAATTATATTAAAACATTTTTAAAACATTAAACATTTATGGCAATTTAGCTAGCTACCTTGGAGTTGCTAGCTAATTTGTCCTATTTAGCTAGCTTGCTGTTTCCAGCTAATTTGTCCTGGGATATAAATGTTGAGTTGTTATTTTACCTGAAATGCACAAGGTCCTCTACAATTAATCCACACATAAAATGATCAATTGAATAATTTCTAGTCATCTCTCCACCTTCCAGGCTTTTTCTTCTTTGGACTTTATGTGGCTATTGGCATCTAACTTTAGTTACCACAACGACCGAGCAAACTCAGTTCATATGGAAAACCAGCTTTCTGCCCGGATTGAATATGCCTCAGATTCCTAACCCTAACCATCCCTCCAATCACACCTCTGGATCTCCCTTCTGTGTGTTCCAGGCTCAGTGTCCGTGAGGCCCAGCCCACAGCTCTCTCTCCCCGTCCTCAACCAGTCCTTCAGCCTGGACTGTAACGGCTCCTTCCCAGGCCTGCCAGTGCTTTGGTACAAAGACGGCCAGGTTGTAGCTCCAGACGCCAGGATAAACCTGTTGGAACACAACACCTCCCTCCACTTCAACTCCCTGCTGCCCTCTGATGGTGGCTTCTATCAGTGCGAGGTGACCATGGCAAACATGGCTGAAAGCAAGGTCATAAGCCTGGGCTACCTGCTGAACTGTGGGTATAAGATGTAACGCCTATGCTTCATTTGAGAGAATCAATGAATATGGGTGATCCTGTCCAATTTTCCTTCAAAAAAAATTGGAGGCAGAGCTATTTTGCTGACATTTTCTTCCTTTGCTGACAGTTGATCATTGGAGTGTTAGTATCAGTGGCCCTGACACAGTGTTTCCTGGGAGGGAATACACCTTTACCTGCCAGGTGAACTGCACTGTCGACCTGGACTGCTCCATCCGCTGGCCATTGAGGGGGGGTATCCTTACTAGCGCCTACTTCTCCGTGAGGAAGAATATCCTGAAATGGATCCCGTCGGTACCTGGTACGGTCCAGATCTTCACCTGTGTGGTGGAGAACACAGCAGCTGGACGCTCCGCAGAGGCCTCCAAGACAGTGAAGGTCACAGGTAGTCACTCCCGTTTTATTGTTTGATAAAATTAAGCTTCACTGCAGAATCAATTCTTGCAATGTCAGTTTTGTGATTGTTTGAGGGTTCTTTAGATCGTAAAGAGATGACTCTCTAGACAAACCCTGGATGGAGACTGATTACTCTTTGGCAGATTTAATGATGAACTGACCACATTCGTTCAGCCATGCATAAAGGTAGATAATCAATTACTATCACAATTCCAAAGAACTGATTCACCATACTGTAAAACTACACTACACTTCGACTATAATAATAATAATATCCCTCATAAAATATTCCTACACTATTATCACCAAGTTATCTTGATACAAAATGTATTAACTCATGCTTAAACCCAGTTGTAGGTACTGTTAAATCTAAATATTTCAATCTAAATGCTTTGTTTTTTAACCTAGCTAGAATACCTGCGTACTACATGGTAAAATACTGTTTTAGACAGTTTCCATCATCTCCAAAATCCCAGACTGAAGTCATGTTATTGTTCCCTCATGCAGGACCCACAGTATCAGGATCTGAAACAGTGAGGCTGAGTGGAGTTTTAGGACTTGTCCTCTGTGTGGGTCAGCTGTTCCTCCTGGATCCCTAGTGGGGGCGCTATAAGACTACAGACGATGGGAAGGACAGAGGAGAACATTGAATGAGTTCAGCCTCTGTTGTGGGATAATGATAGTTGAGTCATTGGAAGTTTCCAGTGAATTATGTTTATCATTCACATGCAGTGGGTAACGATGAGAAAATAACAAAACGTACATATTGATGTTATCTATGTAATATTTTCTTATTTGCAATACGTACTGTATTATTATTATCTTTGTTGTAGTTGAGATGACCTTGTAAAATAAACTCCCAAATGAGTGTGGTAATAGATAGCTGTCTCTGTATGGAGTTGTCAACTTTGGTCTTTGATTGGCAGAGGTAAGTAGCCAGCATACCTCCAGATCCACTGCCAGACGTACCAGCAGAGTATACTGTACTGTCCCTCCCCTCACTAGGGAGCAGAGACGACCCTGCTGTCTTCAAGGAAAAGTCCTATGAAAAGCTGCTGTTATAATCACACCATCTTCACACCATAACATCACTTGTTTATGTGAGAGTGGTATTATGAGACTAGCCTGACCAACATACACAGAAGTTGTTTCATAACATGATAGTATACTATAGTCTGTCAGTGTGTAGGCTCATATAGCTACAGTATCCTACTTATTGCAAAGGCTAACCTGATGTACAAGTTGAACAAGTCTTTACCTCAGTACTAGCCCCGTGTCCAACACAATCACAGACATTCAAATGTCTGTTGGCAAATCCCTTTCTGTGTGATAAGGTATTGTCAACCTCAGGCCATGTTTGCCTACCCTGTTTGGTCAAGGCATGACATGGTGAAATTGAACAATGGACACCATTTGTCATGGACCCAGAATACCACAAACTAGATACTGAAGCTAACCTCAAACCTGGAAATGGCACATGAGGAGGCGTTCATTTATTATTACAACTGGCACAATGCCATTGGATATTTATCATTTACAGGGTAACCTATACTGGATGCATCATACTTCAGCACCTGTTTTGATACACTCCTTTATTTAGGACCACATCATTTGCATTCTATTGGAAGTGAAAGCATTATTCAAACAGTATCCGGTAGTTAGTGCGCCTATCCCTATCCCTAACCATGACCCTAACCATGACCCTAACCCTAACCCTAACCCTAAACCTAACCCTAACCCTAGCTTCATGTCCACACCCTGGCTCAACCCTAACCCTAACCCTAGCTTCATGTCCACATCCCGGCTCAACCCTAACCCTAACCCTAGCTTCATGTCCACACCCCGGCTCAACCCTAACCGTAACCCTAGCTTCATGTCCACACCCAGGCTCAACCCTAACCCTAACCCTAGCTTCATGTCCACACCCCGGCTCAACCCTAACCCTAACCCTAGCTTCATGTCCACACCCCGGCTCAACCCTAACCCTAACCCTAGCTTCATGTCCACAACCTGGCTCAACCCTAACCCTAACCCTAGCTTCATGTCCACACCCCGGCTCAACCCTAACCCTAACCACCTGTGTGCCACCATAGTCACCTATTAGGGACTTCTATCAGGGGATAGCGTTGAGCAGGGCTGTGGACATTGTGAGGGTATTTTGAAGTTAAACCTTACTAATGCTTGTGTACTAAAACATCTATCTTTAAGCCTAGGCATTGGGTTTGAGATTGTCATATAAACTAACTCATATAAGATAGAAAAGTGTGTGTGCGCATAAATAGAGGTCTGTTCTGACTGTTTGTGTGTGTGTGTTGAATGACCCCATGATGTCTGGGCACTCGGCTAAAGACTTGACAGAAACTAACCGGTTCCTCTTAGCTTAGCTGGAGACAGGGCAAAGTGTTATATTCTGCACACCAGTGATAGAGCTATTGTTCTGTTTGGAGCCTGTTTCTGGGATAAAGATTCATGTTTTGTGTGTGTGTGTGTATCCAGTACAACCACACATCATCTGGGCCGACAGTCAAAGGCGCTTGCTTGCCCAACTTGGGGGAACCATTGAGCTACTGTTAGAGGAAGTATGTCTGGGGTAGCTTGACTACTGTATATAAATGCTCCTGTACTCTTTGTACAGGAAGCTGTCACGCCATTACACCTGCGTGGGTGGCGCGACCAGCCTCGTTATTATAATACGTTTTTAATAAAAGTAATACCTTGATTGATTATTGATTTTGCCTCTCCTCATTATTAGTTAAAGGTAGAATTTCCACCACAACATGTAGTTAGGGTTAGGTTTATTATTACATTATATTAGGGGAAGTTATGATCACCCCCTATATTACATTGAGTAATAGTGATATGAATGATACAGACATACTGTAAATCAGGCCAAATTGTGGGTGTGACCGGTGTAGATTGCCTCTGCATTGTGTTTTGATTGGCTTGCACATGACCCTAGGATCAGGGTTGGTGTTGATCTGTATTGTCTGATAAGGTATGGAAAGACTCCATAAACAAATCCTGTGGTGCCCTTCTACACCAACTCCTCTATTCCACATGAGTACAGTAGACAGGGCAGGGAAAAATAACAATAATATCCTTTCACATAACAGTACAATATAACGCAAACACAATGTACAGTATGAAATGTAAATGTACAGTAGCCTATAGACCTAGGCAGCCAACTTTCCCAATGACAGCCAGGCATTATGTACAGTACAGTAGTAACGTGCACTTGTGAACATAGCTAGCCTTGGACAGTAAATATATCGTCCACATATCTTAAAGGCCCAGTGCAGTCGAAAACTAGATTTTCCGTTGTTTTATATATATTTCCACACTACCACTCCCAAACAGTTCTAGCAAAATTCTTGCTTGAGAAATTGCCTTTTGCTATAAAGATATTTCTGTTTCTTTTTTACCCTTTTAATTGAAAACAATCACAGCAAAGTAATGAATTGCTACTAGAATTGTTTTGATATTGAGATAAAAACGTCTGCTTCGGACCTATAACAAGCATAGCACATGACATACCTGACACGGAAAGGAAAAACATCCATAAACAAATGCTGTGCTGCCCGTATACAGTACACTAATTCCTCTGGAAAGTATAAATTAACAAGGAAAGGGGACATGAATACACATGCTAGTCCAATGACGCCATGTACAGTAAAAAGTACAGTAGCTAGCTAACATGTACACTATTCATAGATTACAAGATAAAAAAAAAAAAGTATAAATACATGAAATGCTTTAATATCCCAATATAATGGTAGGATGCCATAATAATAATATGTCAGGGACCATGTGTAACGGCTGTCCTCCTCCTCTTCGGAAGAAGAGGAGGAGTAGGGATTGGACCAAAGCGCAGCGTGATAATTTGACATAATGAAGTTTATTAAAGTAAAGACGAAAACCGAAATAACACTTCAACAAACTACAAAATAACAAACGAACGTAGACTGACCTAAAACATGTGAACTTACATATAACGAAGAACGCACGAACAGGTACAGACTACAAACAAACGATACAGTCCCGTGTGGTAACATATACGGACACAGGAGACAATCACCCACAAACAAACAGTGTGAACAGCCTACCTTATATATGGTTCTCAATCAGAGGAAACGTCAAACACCTGTCCCTGATTGAGAACCATATAAGGCTAATTACACCTGACCTAAACATAGAAACACAAAACATAGAATGCCCACCCCAACTCACGCCCTGACCAACTAAACACATACAAAAATAACAGAAAACAGTTCAGGAACGTGACACCATGTAAATAAAATATTGGTGCTTTTGCATATATAGTGATTGTACAAAAGTCCTTCCTCAACATAGACTGACTAGGTGAATCCAGGTGAAAGCTATGGTTCCTTATTGATGTAACTTTCTAAATCCACTTCAATCAGTAGAGATGAAGGGAGGGACAGGTTAAAGAAGGATTTTTAAGCCTTGAGACAATTAAGACATGGATTGTGTATGTGTGCCATTCAGAGGGTGAATGAGCAAGAGAAAATATTTAAATGCCTTTGAACGGGGTATCGTAGTAGGTGCCAGACGCATCGGTTTGAGTGTGTCAAGAACTGCAACGCTTCTGGGTTTTTCGCGCTCAACAGTTTCCTGTGTGTATCAAGAATAGTCCCCACCTAAAGGACATTGTGCCAACTTGACACAACTGTGGGAAGCATTGAAGTCAACATGGGCCTGTGGAATGCTTTCGACACCTTGTAGAGTCCATGCCCCGACGAATTGAGACTGTTCTGAGGGCAAAACGGGGTGCTACTCAATATTAGGAAGGATTGATTATGATTTCCATGGACAATTTCACTGTAACCTACCTCTTCTACATGTGTAGAGTAGACAGTGTAGACAGGGAAGATGAAAGAAGGCAGGGGATGCTTATGGGGAGAACACAGAAGGAGAAGGAAGTGTGCGACATTAAAAAGGGCACTTACACGACCAAAAGGAATGTACACTAATATCAGACATGAGAACTGTTCTGATGTTGTGTAAATATATGACATGAAATACAACACTTGTTACATGAGCAGGCAGAACATTCAGGCACTGAGATAAGTACAATGTCCCACTGTTCAACTCAGCTCTCATGGTGTGATGGTGTTATCATATGGTGCCTGTTCTCTCCCTCAGGGCTTTATGTTGATTAATATGACCTCTTACCCTCAACCTGAGAGCTTTGTAATACAGCATGTGGGTACTTATGTTGGTTTCATAGAATAGCTGAGTGTCTTTTACATGACCAGTTTGCTCCTCTATTCATTCTCCTCGGTTGGACAGTGAGATAACGACAGGCAGCATACCCTTTCCTCCACTGTTCATAAATCAAACCTGATCTGGCATAGACCCACATAGGTATGCTCAGGTGTTCCCTGATTGGAACCTGCCCCCACAATTCTACAGGTGTTGACCTGGGAGACGTGAAAGGCATGTGTTTTGCCTTGTTACACACACACTGCCAGGAATAACAGAGGGAGATTTCTCAATATTTGTGAAAATTGTGAAATGGGAATGTCAATTATGTACTGTATGATGTTACAATATCACAGACACTATATATATATTTTATCTAGGCAAGTCAGTTAAGAACAAATTCTTATTTTCAATGACGGCCTAGGAACAGTGGGTTAACTGCCTTGTTCAGGGCAGAGCGACAGATTTGTACCTTGTCAGCTCAGGGATTCGATCTTGTAACCTTTCAGTTACTAGTCCAACGCTCTTACCTCTAGAGGAAGAGTCCCACATGTTCTTCTACTGGCTTTGATACAAGGTAACATGTCTTATTTTTCAATAATACAAGTAACTCAGGGAGTTAAGTTTCAGTTTAATTTACTGTAAAGAAGATGGAGAAATGAAAGTGTAAAATAGAGACATTTACAGTAAAATGTGAATTTAGAAATTGCAACTTGTTCTAAAGTGGATACAGTTTTATACTAAATAGTTTGTGAAAACTTTTTTTGATTGAGTACCTGTTTATTGTATTTGTATTATATCATTACCAAATAAATTACAAAGTTGTATTTACCAGGTAGACTCTAACAAATGGCCCCAAATATTGCATGTTAAAGACTAGTGACCTCAAGTTCATATTTGATTGTGATAATATCACTTCAAAATAACAAAAAATTGTGAATTCAACTAATGTCTGTCTTAATCGGAAACTGTTTAGCTGGAAGAGAAACAAAAGTGGGTACACCCTGTTGTGTTCCAGGACCAGGATTGTTGACCACTGGATGCTAAAGACCCATCTTTCCACTCTTCTCCAGGTGTGCTGAGCTTCAGCACTGAGAAGGTGCTTCCATATGAGAACCCGGCCCTTGCGGGCAACACGGTGACCCTGACGCTGTCTCCGGTCACTCAGCTGCAAAGCGGCAGCTGGACTGTGGGGGACCCTCAGATTCTGACCTGGTCGGGGGCCCAGCAGGCCATGTTCCCGAGCCACAATGGCAGGGCATCGGTGGACATCAGCATGGGGACTCTGACCCTGACCTCCATCACGGTAGTCTACTCAGGGGTCTATGTGGTCCAGAGCACCAGCCCTCAGCTCACAGCCACCTCAACCCTCACTGTGATAGGTGAATCAGACATCAGCCCAGCTCACTATTAAATGAGTTAGATTAGTCAAATACTGAAGGCCCTGTGGGTCTATACTGTAACTACTGTTAAGATAGCCTAGCTTCCACCATGACTTGAAGTGTAATACAACAATTCTGACAGTCCAGAGATACTGGTTCAGTTTGATTGGAGTCCAAAAGTTCGGAAAGTATATAGACTGCTTGACTTTTTCTACATTTTGTTACGTTACAGCCTTATACTAAAATGTATTACATCTTTTTTTCCCCTCAATCTATACACAATACCCCATAATGACAAAGCAAAAACTTTTGCAACAGTATTAAAAATAAAAAAAACTGAAATATGACATTTACATAAGTATTCAGACCCTTTACTCAGTACTTTGTTGAAGCACCATTGGCAGCGATTACAGCCTCAACTTTTCTTGGGGATGGCTCTACAAGCTTGGCACACCTGTATTTGCGGAGTTTCTCCCATTCTTCTCTGCAAATCCGCTCAAGCTCTGACAGGTTGGATCGGGAGCAATGCTTGGTATTCAGGCCAAGGAATTCAACCTTGGTTGTCCTTCTGGAAGGTTCTCCCATCTCCACAGAGGAACTCTGGAGCTCTGTCAGAGTGACCATTGGGTTCTTGGTCAACTCCATGACCAAGGTACTTCTCCCCCGATTGCTCAGTTTGGCCGGACAGCCAGCTCTAGGATGAGTCTTGGTGGTTCCAAACTTCTTCCATTTAAGAATGATGGAGGCACTGTGTTCTTGGGGATCTTCAATGCTGCAAACATTTTTTGGTACCCTTCACCAGATCTGTCTCGGAGCTCTACGTACAATACCTCCGACCTGACTTGGTTTTTACTCTGACATGCACTGTCAAATGTGGGACCTTACAGAGAGATGTGTGTCTAATCAATTGAATTTACCACAGGTGGACTCCAATCAAGTTGTAGAAACATCTCAACGATGATCAATGGAAACAGGATGCACCTGAGCTCAATTTTCTCTCCTCATGGCGCCAACAGAGATGGTCGCCTCACTTTGAGTTCCTAGGCAAACTATGCAGTATTTCGTTTTTTATGTATTATTTCTTACATTGTTACCCCAGGAAATCTTAAGTCTTATTACATACAGCCGGGAAGAACTATTGGATATAAGAGCATCGTCAACTTACCAACATTACGACCAGGAATATGACTTTCCTGAAGCGGATCCTCTGTTCGGACCACAACCCAGGACAATGAATCTAATTCCAGTAGTCGACCAAAAACAACGAAGTCGCAGAAGGGGCAGACGAGGCGGCCACCTGACCAGGCTCCGTAGACGTGCACATCGCCCACCGCTCCCGAGTATACTACCAGCCAATGTCCGGTCTCTTGACAACAAGGTAGACGAAATTCGAGCAATGGTTGCCTTCCAGAGAGACATCAGAGATTGCAACATTCTCTGTTTCACGGAAACACGGCTCCCTCGAGATATGTTGTCGGAATTGGTTCAGCCACCGGGCTTCTCCATGCATCGCGCCGACAGAGATAACTTCTAATGGCTGGGGGCAGTATTGAGTAGCTTGGATGAATAAGGTGCCCAGATGTGCCCAGAGTAAACTGCCTGCTACACAGTCCCAGAAGCTAAGATATGCATATCTTATTAGTAGATGTGGATAGAAAACACTCTGAACTGTTTGAATGATGTCTGTGAGTATAACAGAACTCATATGGCAGGCAAAAACCTGAGAAAAAATCCAACCAGGAAGTGGGAAATCTGAGGTTGGTCGTTTTTCAACTCATTCCCTATTGAAGATACAGTGGGATATTGGTCATGTTGCACATCTAGGCTTCCACTAGATGTCAACAGTCTTTAGAACCTTGTTTGATGCTTCTACTGTGAAGTGGGGGCTCATAAGGGCTCTTTGAGTCAGTGGTCTGGCAGAGTGCCACGAGCTCGTGATGCTCGTTCACGTGAGAGCGAGCTCTGTTCCATTGCAATTCTAAAGACAAAGGAATTCTCCGGTTGGAACATTATTGAAGATTTATGTTAAAAACATCCTAAAGATTGATTCTATACTTCGTTTGACATGTTTCTACGGACTGTAACGGAACTTTTTGACTTTTCGTCTGCTCCTATGTATTTTGATTTGTGAACTGAACGCGCTAACAAAAGGAGTTATTTGGACATAAATGATGGACATTATCAAACAAAACAAACATTTATTGTGGAACTGGGATTCCTGGGAGTGCATTCTGATGAAGATCATCAAAGGTAAGTGAATATTTATAATGTTATTTCTGACTTCTGTTGACTCCAACATGGCGGATATATGTATTTGTTGTCTGAGCGTCGTACTCAGATTATTGCATGGTTTGCTTTTTCCGTAAAGTTTTTTTGAAATCTGACACAGCAGTTGCATTAAGGAGAAGTGTATCTAAAATTCCTTGTATAACACTTGTATTTTCATCAACATTTATGATGAGTATTTCTGTAAATTGATGTGGCTCTCTGCAAAATCACCGGATGTTTTGGAACTACTGAACATAACGCGCCAATGTAAACTGAGATTTTTGGATATAAATATGAACTTTACCAAACAAAACATACATGTATTGTGTAACAGGAAGTCCTATGAGTGTCATCTGATGAAGATCATCAAAGGTTAGTGATTAATTTTATCTATATATCTGCTTTTTGTGACTCCTCTCTTTGGCTGGAAAATGGCTGTGTTTTTCTGTGAATAGGCACTCACCTAACATAATCGGTTGGTTTGCTTTCGTTGTAAAGCCTATTTGAAATCGGAC
Organism: Salvelinus namaycush; assembly: GCF_016432855.1. Taxonomy (NCBI): domain Eukaryota; kingdom Metazoa; phylum Chordata; class Actinopteri; order Salmoniformes; family Salmonidae; genus Salvelinus; species Salvelinus namaycush. Next base: position 66,887,854 of record NC_052311.1, on the reverse strand, counting down.
ACTGTGGCTGGATTTACAACAAGTGTATCTTTAAAATGGTGTAAAATACATGTATGTTTGAGGAATTTTAATTATGGGATTTCTGTTGTTTTGAATTTGGCGCCCTGCAGTTTCACTGGCTGTTGACGAGGTGAGACGCTACCGTCCCACATACCCTGGAGAGGTTAATGAGCCCCTTTCAAATAACGAGAACATTTCATTTTCATTTTGCAAACATGAACTATTACGTATACAGACAATTCAGGATACGTAGCAGAATATTACTACCCGTTTTCTCAGTGACCCATGCATGCAACACCTTGTATACTTGGTTTACATTTACAGACTTGTATCGCTGAATTTTTAAAACACATACATCCGTTATATAAGTATATAAACAACAAATATGATACATGTTACAATTAAATGGTGTTTCAAACAAATAAACTAAAATCTTAGACAGGGATGTTTCTAGTTCTTCAGAATCATCCACAAGACGGGATACCAGTTGTGTCCATTGTAGAGTCTCACCCGTATGTCTTACATGATTCATGATTTGCTCCATTTTTAGCACACGCTCTACATTAGCCCATGTATTGTGGGTTGTGTAAAACGATACATTGTTCACTTTATTTTCAATAATTTGCTGCATAACATTTGTAAGTTCTCTCCTCAATTTTTTTTTAAAATTCTCTCTAACATCATATGCATACCCATTGCTTTACATCTAAATAAAAAATATATATTGTTACTCCTTCTCTTGGGGTTTATTGAGCCAGAAAGTCACCACATCAGCCACCAAAGCTTCCTTGTATTTGTTGTCGTCCAAAAGTGTGTGCCGGATTTCTTTGAGTTTCTCGTGGATGTAGATCAACTCCTTCATTTCATGTAGGAAAGCCTCAGTTGCCCCGTAAACTCTGGGAATAGATGGCACAAGACCCATAGACTCCAGGGCTCTGACCATCGAAGGTATAAAGCGGCTGGACCACAGTCTTTTCACCAGCCCCTCAAAATGGTTGAAGAAGTAGTACTTGGGTGGGTCATATAAACACGGATGTCGTCGTTGGCTGGGGTGATTGATCTCACAACCGATGCATTTTTATCTTATATACTCTCCAATCACCACGTCTAAAAGTGTGGCTACAGAGGCCTTGATGGTGTCCACAAAAATAGTACTGACCACCCCATCTAACACCTCCTCAGGCTGTGTACATGTAGGGGCTGTCGATGGGCTTGCCTGGGGGGAGTAGAATGGAGGGCTGTGAGGCATAGTGTCCTTAGGGTCTGGCATCCATGACGTATCGGAGTCCTGGTATGTTGTATGAATATCCATGGTGTATGATGAAATGAAGAACTGAAGGCTTTAAGGGCACTCCTTTTATTGTTGAACCATTCCTTTGGTATCAGGGCGTGGTTAACGCAGCCGCGTACTTAGTTTTCTTCAGGGGCTGACCATTCTGAGGATGAACCTTCTTGGGGCTCCTTTGAATCATAATTATTAGGATTCGTATATATCATGCACTTCCTTAGCTGAACAATACTCTGCCATTGTTGGCTCTGTACAAAAAAAGCATCCACTAACTCTAACATTTTCAATTCCATTAGATCCCAACTTTTAAAAGGAATAAGCATACGCAACCTAAAATCCCCAGTCAGGCCACCATCACTGTTGTTTTCGTTGCGGATTTTCTCGTTGCTGATATAGAACGCCACGCACCCACATGGAAGTCCATTCTTTCTTTGTATTTTCACCCTGTGAAATATTCTTCCTGAGGAGTCAGGGGCACCTTCCCAACGGGTCTCGTAGCCCGTGAACAAGCTATACCCCTTTGTGATAACTCTCAATTCGGGACACACCAGCTTGCAAAACACGTGCCAGTCTTCAAGCCTGTAGTCCACTCCTAAAGTCTGGTCTGTATATTCTTCTCCTTCGTCTACGGTATAGAGTTTCACTCTACAGGCCGGGTAATCAAACCCCATAGCTGTCCATTAGACAACACTTGATCTTTCAGCGAAGTTGCGGGCGGTATTTGGGTTCTATACATATTTAGAAACCGCTTTTTTGGCGCATCATATATTGATGCTTATTACTCGGCCCTTTCTCTATGTTTCCACCGAGGTCCTGCTTCCGCTGTTACGGTCATCACGTGTGTGTCACTGATCACAAAATCCATGTTTAATTTCTTGTTTAGTGTTCTGGGGTTTATCGAGGTCGCTTGTAGTGTTCAGCTCTTATTTATAATGCGGCTGCCCACAATAACCCCGGACATTCCTGTTTCATAGACAACAGCCCTTAGGTCACTACAACAGCGCCATACTCTTTGAAATGTTCAAACACATCCCCCAGTTCAACGAGGTCCCTACACATCAATCATCATGACAGCTTCAAAGGAACAGATGCACTATCTGGTTAAATAAACACTCAATCTAAAGCATGAGAACTTCCTGACAGGAAGTACATATATGGGCACTCCCTAGAGCGCGTGATAACTTCCTGACAGGATGTCCTGCATGATTCCCATATATGGGCATACACACCTGACCCATAAAGTAGGGACATAAATCACACGTTTGACGTTTGCCGTCTACTGAATTCTCTCTTACATACACTCAATTAGTATTTGGTAGCATTGTCTTTAAATTGTTTAACTTGGGTCAAACATTTCGGGTAGCCTTCCACAAGCTTCCCATAATAAGTTTGGTTAATTTTGGCCCATTCCTCTTGACAGAGCTGGTGTAACTGAGTCAGGTTTGTAGGCCTCCTTGCTCGCACACACTTTTTCAGTTCTGGGATTGAGGTCAGGGCTTTGTGATGGCCACTCCAATTCCTTGACTTTGTTGTCATTAAGCCATTTTGCCACAACTTTGGAAGTATGCTTGGGGTCATGCATACTATTGTTTGTACAGATGAATGTGGTACCTTCAGGCGTTTGGAAATTGCTCCCAAGGATGAAGGAGGTCTTGGCTGATTTCTCTTGATTTTCTCATGATGTAAGGCAAAGAGGCACTGAGTTTGAAGGTAGGCCTTGAAATACATCCACAGGTACACCTCCAATGAACTCAAATGATGTCAATTAGCCTATCAGAAACTTCTAAAGCCATGACATAATTTTCTGGAATTTTCCAAGCTGTTTAAAGGCACAGTCAACTTAGTGTATGTAAACTTCTGACCCACTGGAAATGTGATACAGTGAGTTATAAGTGAAATAATCTGTCTGTAAACAATTGTTGGAAAAATTACTTGTGTCATGCACAACGTAGATGTCTTAACCGACTTGCCAAAACTATAGTTTGTTAACAAGAAATTTGTGGTTGAAAAACGAGTTTTAATGACTCCAACCTAAGTGTATGTAAACTTCTGACTTCAACTGTATGTGGCAGGGTCTACAGGAAATCACAGACTACAAAAAGAAATCCAACCACGTAACGGACAACGACGTCACGCTTCCAGACAAACTAAACACCTTCTTTGCCCGCTTTCAGGTTAATGCAGTGTCACCGTCGTGGCCCGCTAACAAGGACTGCACCCCCCCTCCTTCTCTGTGGCTAACATGAGTTGGCCCAGGCGGCATCCCGTCTACAGCATCCCAGCATGCGCAGACCAGCTGGCTGGTGTGTTTACGGACATATTCAATCGCTCCCTATCCCAGTCTGCTGTTCCCACATGCATCAAGATGGCTACCAATGTTCCTGTTCCCAAGAATGCAAAGATAACTAAACTAAATTACTATCGCCCCGTAGCACTCACATCTGTCATCATGAAGTGCTTTGAGAGACTAGTCAAGGATCATATCACCTCCACCTTACCAGCCACCCTAGACCCACTCAGTGTGTATACCGCCCAAACAGGTCCACAGATGACGCAATCGCCATTACACTGCACACTGCCCTATCCCATCTGGACAAAAGGAATACCTGTGTAAGAATGCCGTTCATTGACTACAGCTCAGCATTCTACACCATAGTACCCTCCAAGCTCATCATCAACCTGGAGGCCCTGGGTCTCAACCTCGCCCTGTCCAATTGGGCCTTGGACTTGACAGGCCGCCCCCAGCTGGTGAAGGTAGGAAACAACCCTCAACACTGGGGCCCCACAATGATGCGTGCTCAGCCCCCTTCTGTACTCCCTGTTCACCCACGACTGCGTGGCCATGCACGCCTCCAACTCAATCATCAAGATTGCAGACAACACAACAGTAGTGGGCTTGATTTCCAACAACGACGAGACAGCCTACAGGAAGGAGGTGAAGGCACTCGGAATGTGGTGTCAGGAAAACAACCTCTCACTCAACATCAACAAAACAAAGGAGATGATCGTGGACTTCAGGAAACAGCAGAGGGAGCACCCCCCTATCCACATCGAAGGGAAAGCAGTGGAGAAGGTAGAAAGTTTTAAGTTCCTCAGTGCACAAATCACAGACAAACTGAAATGTTCCACCTCAAGAGGCTGAAGAAATTTGGCTTGTCACCCAAAACCCTGACAAACTTTTACAGATGCACAATCGAGAGCGTCCTGTCGGGCTGTATCACAGCCTGGTACGGCAACTGCAATGCACTCAACCGTGGTGCGGTCTGCACAGCGCATCACCGGGGGCAAACTACCTGCCCTCCATGACACCTACAACACCGATGTCACAGGAAGGCCAAAAAGATCATCAAGGACATCAACCACCCGAGCCACTGTCTGTTTACACCGCTACCATCCAGAAGGTGAGGTCAGTACAGGTGCATCAAAGCTGTGACCGAGAACCTGAAAAACAGCTTCTATCTCAAGGCCATCATACTGCTAAACAGCAATTACTAACTCAGAGAGGCTGCTGCCTACATTAAGAACCAATCACTGGCCACTTTATACAATGTCACTCTATATAATGTCACTTTAATAATGTTTACACAAGCATTTCGCTACACTCTAATTAACATATGCTAACCATGTCTATGTGACAAATACAATTTGATTTGATTTGAGTCTCATAGGAAAGGGTCTGAATACTTACGTAAATAAGGTATTTCTGTTTTTGTTTTTTTATAAATACGCAAAAAAATCAAAAAACCTGTTGTCGCTTTGTCATTATGAGGTATTGTGTGTAGATTGATGAATTTTTTATTTAATTCATACATTTTAGAAAATGGCTGTAACATAACAAAATGTGGAAAAAGTCAAGGGGTCTGAATGCTTTTTCCGAATGCACTAATAAATATTCGTAACCGCCCAACTATATGTAATGAAGTGAAAATCTGAGGCCCGCACCCAACCCTGACCCGCAAATATAGAAATGCATTGTAGGCTACAGTCAAAGATGGAATAATGATTTTCTGACAGAGGGTGCAGGATATTTTTGTTGCCTGATTTATATACAGTATGTTTCTGCTTATAATTTCTGACATTTTGGTAGGCTATTTGTTAGTCAGTCAACTTGTCTATAATTAGATACATGCAGCTTCTCTTTTGTCATTATACAGTATGTTAAAAACCCTTGCTCAACAAAATAATAAAATAGATTGATAGAGTGAACACTTCAATCTACCCTAAATAAAAATATAAACGCTACATGCAACCATTTCAACGATTTTACTGAGTTACAGATCATATAAGAAAATCAGTCAATTGAGACCCTAATGAATTGGCAGGGGCGCAGCCATGGGTAGGTCTGAGAGGGGCACAGGCCCACCTACTTGGGGGCCAGGCCCAGCCGGTCAGAATGAGGTTTTCCCAACAAAAGGGCTTTATTACAGACAGAAATACTCCTCAGTTTCATCAGCTGTCTGGGTGGCTGGTCTCAGACTTTTTCCACCACTGCTGAAAGGGCTATAACATATTTAGATAGGATTCTGCAAGTCATCAAGATGGGCTGACACCAACAAACTCCACCAAAACAATGGGTGTAATGGAAACAGGTTGTCTTTGTCGCTTTTCCCGCATGGTGTTCCCTCTGGTTTCTGTTATGTGTTTTCCCTCACTTTATTTTTCACTCTCTCTCTCTCTCTCTCTCTCTCTCTCTCTCTCTCTCTCTCTCTCTCTCTCTCTCTCTCTCTCTCTCTCTCTCTCTCTCTCTCTCTCTCTCTCTCTCTCTCTCTCTCTCTCTCTCTCTCTCTCTCTCTCTCTCTCTCTCTCTCTCTCTCTCTCTCTCTCTCTCTCTCTCTCTCTCTCTCTCTCTCTCTCTCTCTCTCTCTCTCTCTCTCTCTCTCTCTCTCTCTCTCTCTCTCTCTCTCAAAATACCTGTTTCTGCTGTGAGACTGGTGGCCAGCAGCACACGCGTCTTAGTGGAGTTCAATGGAACCACTGAGCCTCTACATCTAAATATCAGCTGTGAGTATGTCAAGCTTTGACTGACTCTTTACAGTGATTTGGGAGTGAAACAATAACATAGCTACAATCATATGGCCAATGATGTATGATTTATCATGATCAATTGATTTTGCTCAAAAACACATAGGCTACCTGAATACCCCTTCAAGCGACTGGTTCCTCTCTACCACCAGGCCTCATTGGGTATCTACTACATTTCCATGGTGTATTTCCATACTGGACACCCATTCAAATTAGTGGATTCGGCTATGTCAGCCTCACCCATTGCTGACAGGTGTTTAAAATTGAGCACACAGCCAAGCAATCTCTATAGAGAAACATTACTGAAGAACTCAGTGACTTTCAACGTGGCATCATCATAGGATGCCACCTTTCCAACAAAGTCAGTTGGTTAAATGTCTGTCCTGCTAGAGCTGCCCCGGTCAACTGTAAGGGCTGTTATTGTGAAGTAGAAACATCTAGGAGCAACAAAGACTCAGTCGCATAGTGGTAAGCCACAAAAACTCACAGAACAGGACCACCGAGTACAGAAGCGCGTAGCGGCAAAAGAATTGTCTCTCCTCTTCAGCATGACAATGTCTCTGTGCACAATGGCAGGTCAATACAGAAAATGGTTTGTCAAGGTCGACATGGAAGAACTTGACTGGCCTGCACAGAGCCCTGACATCAACCCCATCAAACACCTTTGGGATTAATTGGAATGCCGACTGCAAGCCAGGCCTAATCACCCAGCATCAGTGCCCGACTTCACTAATGCTCTAGTGGCTGAATGGAAACAAGTCCCCGCAGCAATGATCCAACATCTAGTGGAAAGCCTTCCCAGAAGAGTGAAGGCTGTTATAGCAGCAAATTGGGGACCAACTCCATATTAACGCCCATGATTTTGGAATGAGATGTTTGACAAGCCGGTGTCCACATACTTTTGGTCATGTAGTGTACCAACACTATCTGTTGAGTCATGATAGTAATGCAGATCCCCATACACAGATGGTCCAGACAGTGTGTCCTTCACGGTCTTCAACAACAGAACCATGAGATACAGCAACGTCACCAGACAGATCACCATCAGCAGTGGGTCAGTGTCAGTACAGTTGGAGATCAATGCCAAGAAATGCATTCAGTTTTTAAGTGAACCCATAAAATATATTTATTTAAACACTCATTTCCTGTACGTAGTACCATGGTCCAGGGCAATGTGAATACATTATGTAATTGACTAAAACAAAAATATTTGAGTTTTATATAGTTTTTAGTTTTATATATTATTGACAAAACCGAACATGGTCTCTCTTGTTCAATGCCAGACCACAGTGTACTTCCTGTGATAAAAATAGAATCGCTATAATATCAGGAGGGTGTGTGTTCCCACTGGCTTGAAATATATAGAAAGAGAAAATACATTGCACCATATTCAACTGTTTAAATAAACTCAGCTAAAAAAGAAATGTCCTCTCACTGTCAATTGCGTTTATTTTCAACAAAAAGAAAACTTAAAATAAATATTTGTGTGAACATAACAGGATTCAACAACTAAGACATAAACTGAACAACTTCCACAGACATGTGACTAACAGGAATGGAATAATGTGTCCCTGAACAAAAGGGGGGTCAAAATTAAATGTAACAGTCAGTATATGGTGTGGCCACCAGCTGCATTAAGTACTGCAGTGTATCTCCTTTGCCAGTTCTTGCTGTGAGATGTTACCCCACTCGTCCACCAAGGCACCTGCAAGTTCCCGGACATTTCTGGGGGGAATGGCCCTGGCCCTCACCCTCCAATCAAACAAGTCTCAGACTTGCTCAATAGGATTGCGATCCGGGATCTTCGCTGGCAGAACACTGACATTCCTGTCTTGCAGGAAATCATGCACAGAACGAGCAGTATGGCTGGTTGCATTGTCATGCAGGAGTGTCATGTCAGGATGAGCCTGCAGGAAGGGTACCACATGAGGGAAGAGGATGTCTTCCCTGTAACGCACAGCGTTGAGATTGCCTGCAATGACAACAAGCTCAGTCCGATGATGCTGTGACACACCGCCCCAGACCATGACGGACCCTCCACCTCCAAATCGATCCCGCTCCAGAGTACCGGCCTCGGCGTAACGCTCATTCCTTCGACGATTAACACGAATCCGACCATCACTCCTGGTGAGAGAAAACCGTGACTTGTCAGTGAAGAGCACTTTTTGCCAGTCCAGTCTGGTCCAGCGACGGTGGGGTTGTGCCCATAGGCGACGTTGTTGCCGGTGATGTCTGGTGAGGACCTGCCCTACAACAGGCCTACAAACCCTCAGTCCAGCCTCTCTCAGCTTAATGCGGACAGTCTGAGCACTGATGGAGAGATTGTGCGTTCCTGGTGTAACTCTGGCAGTTGTTGTTGCCATCCTGTACCTGTCCCACAGGTGTGATGTGCGGATGTACCGATCCTGTGCAGGTGTTGTTACACATGGTCTGCCACCTCGAGGACGATCAAATGTCCATCCTGTCTCCCTGTACCACTGTCTTAGGTGTCTCACAGTACGGACATTGCAATTTATTGCCCTGGCCCACATCTGCAGTCCTCAGGCCTCCTTGCAGCATGCCTAAGGCACGTTAATGCAGATGAGCAGGGACCCTGGGTATCTTTCTTTTGGTGCTTTTAATAGTCAGTAGAAAGGCCTCTTTAGTGTTCTAGGTTTTCATAACTGTGACCTTAAATGCCTACCGGCTGTAAGCTTTTAGTGTCTTTAACGACCGTTCCACAAGTGCATGTTCATTAATTGTTTATGGTACATTGAACAAGCATGGGGAGCAGTGTTTAAACCCTTTGCAATGAAGATCTGTGAAGTTATTTAGATTTTTACGAATTATCTTTGAAAGACAGGGTCCTGAAAGACAGGGTCCAGTTGACGTCGGAAGTTTACATACACTTAGGTTGGAGTCATTAAAACTCGTTTTTCAACCACAAATTTCTTGTTAACAAACTATAGTTTTGGCAAGTCGGTTAGGCCATCTACTTCGTGCATGACACAAGTAATTTTTCCAACAATTGTTTACAGACAGATTATTTCACTTATAATTCACTGTATCACAATTCCAGTGGGTCAGAAGTTTACATACATTAAGTTGACTGTGCCTTTAAACAGCTTGGAAAACCTGGATATCATAAGGTGAATGCACCAATTTGTAAGTCGCTCTGGATAAGAGCGTCTGCTAAATGACTTAAATGTAAATGTAAATGTAAAACTTCTGAAAATGATGTCATGGCTTTAGAAGCTTCTGATAGGCTAATTGACATCCTTTGAGTCAATTGGAGGTGTACCTGTGGATGTATTTCAAGGCCTACCTTCAAACTCAGCACCTCTTTGCTTGACATCATGGGAAAATCAAAATAAATCAGCCAAGACTTCAGAAGAAAACTTGTAGACCTCCACAAGTCTGGTTCATCCTTGGGAGCAATTTCCAAATGCCTGAAGGTACCACATTCATCTGTACAAACAATAGTACGCAAGTATAAACACCATGGGACCACGCAGCCGTCATACCACTCAGGGAGGAGACGCGTTCTGTCTCCTAGAGATGAAAGTACTTTGGTGCGAAAAGTACAAATCAATCCCAGAACAACAGCAAAGGACCTTGTGAAGATGCTGGAGGAAACAGGTACAAAAGTATCTATATCCAAAGTAAAACGAGTCCTATATCGACATAACCTGAAAGGCCGCTCAGCAGTGGCTTCTTGCCACTGCTCCTAAACCGCCATAAAAAAAGCCAGATTACGATTTGTAACTGCACATGGGGACAAAGATTGTACCTTTTGGAGAAATTTCAGGCTTGGTCGCATGGGTCTTCCAAATAGACAATGACCCCAAGCATACTTCCAAAGTTGTGGCAAAATAGCTTAAGGACAACAAAGTCAAGGTATTGGGGTGGCATCACAAAGTCCTGACCTCAATCCTATAGAACATTTGTGGGCAGAACTGAAAAAGTGTGTGTGAGCAAGGAGGCCTACAAACTAGACTCAGTTACACCAGCTCTGTCAGGTGGAATGGGTCAAAATTAACCAAACTTATTGTGTGAAGCTTGTGGAAGGCTACCCGAAACGTTTGACCCAAGTTAAACAATTTAAAGACAATGCTACCAAATACTAATTGTGTGTATGTAAACTTCTGTCCCACTGGGAATGTGATGAAAGAAATAAAAGCTGAAATAAATCATTCTCGCTACTATTATTCTGACATTTCACATTCTTATTAAAATAAAGTGACCTAAGACAGGGAATTTTTACAAGGATTGAATGTCAGTAATTGTGAAACTGAGTTTAAATGTATTTGGCTAAGGTGTATGTAATCTTCCTACTTCAACTGTATCTTGTCAAATATTAACGGAGAAGAATACCATGGTATTTACAGGAGTGAAACTGACTCATGACTCTTTCACAATGCCTTACAAATATTTTCCACAGATTTCTGAACCTGTCATCCTGAGAAGGAACATTTCTGGACCTGTCATCCTGAGAAGGAACATTTCTGGACCTGTCATCCTGAGAAGGAACATTTCTGGACCTGTCATCCTGAGAAGGAACATTTCTGGACCTGTCATCCTGAGAAGGAACATTTCTGGACCTGTCATCCTGAGAAGGAACATTTCTGGACCTGTCGTCCTGAGAAGGAACATTTCTGGACCTGTCGTCCTGAGAAGGAACATTTCTGGACCTGTCGTCCTGAGAAGGAACATTTCTGGACCTGTCGTCCTGAGAAGGAACATTTCTGGACCTGTCGTCCTGAGAAGGAACATTTCTGGACCTGTCGTCCTGAGAAGGAACATTTCTGGACCTGTCATCCTGAGAAGGAACATTTCTGGACCTGTCGTCCTGAGAAGGAACATTTCTGGACCTGTCGTCCTGAGAAGGAACATTTCTGGACCTGTCGTCCTGAGAAGGAACATTTCTGGACCTGTCGTCCTGAGAAGGAACATTTCTGGACCTGTCGTCCTGAGAAGGAACATTTCTGGACCTGTCGTCCTGAGAAGAAACATTTCTGGACCTGTCATCCTGAGAAGGAACATTTCTGGACCTGTCATCCTGAGAAGGAACATGTCTGGACCTGTCATCCTGAGAAGGAACATTTCTGGACCTGTCGTCCTGAGAAGAAACATTTCTGGACCTGTCATCCTGAGAAGGAACATTTCTGGACCTGTCATCCTGAGAAGGAACATTTCTGGACCTGTCGTCCTGAGAAGAAACATTTCTGGACCTGTCATCCTGAGAAGGAACATTTCTGGACCTGTCGTCCTGAGAAGGAACATTTCTGGACCTGTCGTCCTGAGAAGGAACATTTCTGGACCTGTCGTCCTGAGAAGGAACATTTCTGGACCTGTCGTCCTGAGAAGAAGCATTTCTGGACCTGTCATCCTGAGAAGGAACATTTCTGGACCTGTCATCCTGAGAAGGAACATTTCTGGACCTGTCATCCTGAGAAGGAACATTTCTGGACCTGTCATCCTGAGAAGGAACATTTCTGGACCTGTCATCCTGAGAAGGAACATTTCTGGACCTGTTGTCCTGAGAAGAAACATTTCTGGACCTGTCATCCTGAGAAGGAACATTTCTGGACCTGTCATCCTGAGAAGGAACATTTCTGGACCTGTCGTCCTGAGAAGAAACATTTCTGGACCTGTCATCCTGAGAAGGAACATTTCTGGACCTGTCATCCTGAGAAGGAACATTTCTGGACCTGTCATCCTGAGAAGGAACATTTCTGGACCTGTCGTCCTGAGAAGGAACATTTCTGGACCTGTCATCCTGAGAAGGAACATTTCTGGACCTGTCGTCCTGAGAAGGAACATTTCTGCTGTAATTGCATCCTGATACAGAATATCTCTCTCATTCCACTATCATGCTGTCAATGGAATTATTTCTCTGAACATTTTAGCAAAACATCTTTCATTGTCTTTTTTTTACTGAAGATGTATTCTTCCAGATTAGTATCACAATGCAGAATCATATATCATGTACAGTATTTCAACACCTCTCAGTACTGTAATTTGCTCGAGACCTGGTGGAATAACCAAAGTATATCAAGCATTCTTGTTGGAATATGACTCTGATTTGAATATAAAGTTCTTAATTGTTTTGATTAAGTTGTTTTAAACAAACATCTGAATGTTCAATAATGGTACACATTGCATTCATTCAACATATTCTACAGTGTATGGAAGGGAAAGGTACTGTATGTGTTGATTTAACAGAACAATACTAACACATCACTAATACTCCTTATTGTTTTGTGCTGACTGAAAACAAGTCATAAAGCATGCCTCATTTGAGACAGTATAGATGATGCTAAAATAAGTTCCAAGCATCACACACTTCAAACCCTTACCCATAGATATAAAGCAGTGTTCTATACGCCCTTGACCCTGTTCAGTGTTTACATCTGTCAACATGTTAGTGACATTCATAAGGAATGACTCTTCACAACAACACTGCATGTGAGCTGAATCTGCTGGGGGTGGGACCACTATACCATTATTCAGACGAATGCCATTTACCTGTCAGGAACACAAAGATGGTCACACCCCCAGCCCCCCGGTCACAAGATGGATGTTTTTAGCTTTACAGACAAACAAAAACTTATGACATAGTATTCTTGGAAGCAACTATTAAATACCTTAAAATTATAACTTTAGCTCTAATGATTGTCCACAGAATTACACTAATTATATGTGGTAGTTATCTTGTTTTTGGCCCTCATGCCCAGTAGTAACACCCAGACACCCGATACTACTACTACTAAATATAGTCTGCGTTTGGTTAGATAGTGAGATATACAGTGAGCTCCAAAAGTATTTGGACAGTGACACATTTGTTGTTGTTTTGGCTCTGTACTCTAGCACTTTTCCATATAGGGTACATCGTTTAGAAATTACAGCACTTTTTGTAAATAGTCCCCCCCATTTTAGGGGACCAAAAGTATTGGGACAAATTCACCTATGAGTTTTAAAAGTAGTCAAAAGTTGAGTATTTGGTCCCATAATCCTAGCATGCAATGATTACATCAATCGTGTGACTCTACAAACTTGTTGGATGCATTTGCTGTTTGTTTTGGTTGTGTTTTCGATTATTTTGTGCCCAATAGAAAATACCCTCATAGTCATTGTATCATTTAAAATCCAAAGTGCTGTAATACAGAACCAAAACAACAAAACATTTGTCACTGTCCCAATACTTTTGAAGTTCACTGTATCCTGTATAAAGAGCATAATCAAAGTTTACACTGTGAGTCCTTCATTTGCTGTGGTGCAATAGTCAGTGCATCACAGTTTGTCACACTTTGTGTGTAAAGGTGACCTTGTGTGTGTTACTCTCTTTCAGGTGGGTTGTGGGTTCTAGTCCCAGATACAATTCAACACATCTATTGTGTCTGACAACTGTGATGTATTACAGTGGCTTGCGAAAGTATTCACCCCCCTTGGCATTTTTCCAATTTTGTTGCCTTACAACCTGGAATTAAAATAGATTGTTTGGGTGTTTGTATCATTTGATTTACACAACATGCCTACCACTTTGAAGATTTTTTCTTGTGAAACAAACAAGAAATAAGAAGAAAACTTCAGCGTGCATAACTATTCACCCCCCAAAGTCAATACTTTGTGGAGCCACCTTTTGTAGCAATTACAGCTGCAAGTCTCTTGGGGTATGTATCTATAAGCTTGGCACATCTAGCCACTGGGATTTTTGCCCATCCTTCAAGACAAAACTGCTCCAGCTCCTTCAAGTTGGATGGGTTCCGCTGGTGTACAGCAATCTTTAAGTCATACCACAGATTCTCAATTGGATTTAGGTCTGGGCTTTGACTAGGCCATTCCAAGACATTTAAATGTTTCCCCTTAAACCACTCAAGTGTTGCTTAAAACTTATTCTTGATAGGGGGCGCAATTGAAACATATGGCAAAATATGCGTACTCATTTTAAACTGCCTATTTCTCATCCCCCGAAACTAGAATATGCATATAATAGTCAGATTAGGATAGAAAACACTCTGAAGTTTCCAAAACTGTAAGAATTTTGTCTGTGAGTTAAACAGAACTTTTATTGCAGGTGAAAACCTGAGAAGATTTCAAGCAGGAAGTGGCACTAATTTTGAGAGCTCTGTGTTCAAAAGCCTTCCTATTGCATATGTGAAGTCTCATCAATAAGACCTCTTTTTCTATGTCTTCCCTAAGGTGTCAACAGCTTTTAGACGTAGTTTCAGGCCTTTATTTTGAAGGATGAGCTTGTAAGAGCAAAGTGAGCAAGTGGACAGGTGGGGGCTCTCCGGGTGAATCATGCGTAAATCTGAAAAGGTAGCCATTGTTTCTCTCGCCTTAGTGAGAAGCCAACTGTGCCGGTTGATTTATTATCGAATAGATTTGTGAAAAACACACTGAAGTTGGATCAGAAACAACGGTTGGCATGTTTATGTGGACATTATGGATATCATTTTGATTTTTTTTTGCCGTTGTCGCGAACGCTTTTTCCTGTGAATTCCTGGGTCATGACGCAACAAACAAACGGAGTTATTTGGATGTGAAACATATCTTTATGGAACAAAAGGAACATTTGCTGTCTAACTGGGAGTCTCGTGAGTGAAACCAACCGAAAATCAACTAAGGTAAACGATCCATTTGATTGCTTTGCTGGATGTTGTTACCGAGTTACCTGACGCTAGCTGTTCTTATTGTTTTGTCGAGCGATCGATACATTTACACAAATGCATGTATTGCTTTCGCTGTAAAGCATCATTTCAAAATCTGAGACGACAGATGGATTAAGGAAAGGCTAAGCTGTGTTTTGCAATACTCCACTTGTGATTTCATGAAATTA
Organism: Salvelinus namaycush; assembly: GCF_016432855.1. NCBI lineage: Eukaryota > Metazoa > Chordata > Actinopteri > Salmoniformes > Salmonidae > Salvelinus > Salvelinus namaycush. The sequence continues at coordinate 66,872,723 of NC_052311.1, read as the reverse complement.
TATTTTATGATTACCCTCTGGCGCTAGGCTAGTCTATGCTAGTCAGGATTTTTAATGACAGAAAACCCGGATCCGGGATGGGTAGCAATGAAAGGTTTTAAGCAGTATGCTTAGGGTCATTGTCCTGCTGGAAGGTGAACCTCCGTCCCAGTCTCAAATCTCTGGAAGACTGAAACAGGTTTCCCTCAAGAATTTCCCTGTATTTAGGGCCATCCATCGTTCCTTCAATTCTGACCAGTTTCCCAGTCCCTGCCGATGGAAAAACATCCCCACAGTGAAACATGGTGGTGGCAGGATCATGCTGTGGGGATGTTTTTGGAGTTCTCGGGGTGATGAGAGGTGTTGAGTTTGTGCCAGACATAGCGTTTTCCTTGATGGCCAAAAAGCTCAATTTTAGTCTCGTCTGACCAGAGAACCTTCTTCCGTGTGTTTGGTGAGTCTCCCGCATGCCTTTTAGACGAACAACAAAGTGGTGTTTGCTTATTTTTTCTTTAAGCAATGGCTTTTTTCTGGCCACTCTTCCAATAAGCCCAGCTCTGAGGAGTGTATGGCTTAAAGTGGACAGATACTCCAATCTCCGCTGTGGAGCTTTGCAGCTCCTTCGGGGATATCTTCAGTCTCTTTGTTGCCTCTGATTAATGCCCTCCTTGCCTGGTACGTGAGTCTTGGTGGGCGGCCCTCTGTTGGCAGGTTTGTTGTGGTGCCATATTCTTTCCATTTTTAATAATGATTTAATGGTGCTCCGTGGGATGTTCAAAGTTTCGGATATTTTTTTATAACCCAACCCTGATCTGTACTTCTCCACAACTTTGTCCCTGACCTGTTTGGAGAGCTCTTTGGTCTTCATGGTGCCGATTGCTTAGTGGTGCTGCAGACTGGGGCCTTTCAGATTAGGTGTATATACAGTTGAAGTCGGACGTTTACATACACCTTAGCCAAAAACATTTAAACTCAGTTTTTCACTATTCCTGACATTTAATCCTAGTGACAAATCCCTGTCTTAGGTCAGTTAGAATCAACACTTTATTTTAAGAATGTGAAATGTCAGAATAATAGTAGAGAGAAGGATTTATTTCAGCTATTATTTATTTCATCACATTCCTAGTGGGTCAGAAGTTTACATACACTCAATTAGTATTTGGTAGCATTGCCTTTAACTTGTTTAACTTGGGTCAAACATTTTGGGTAGCCTTCCACAAGCATCCCACAATAAGTTTGGTTAATTTTGGCCCATTCCTCCTGACAGTGCTGGTGTAAATGAGTCAGATTTGTAGGCCTCCTTGCTTGCACATAATTATCCTACCTCATGTCATTTATTTTGTGAAGTGCACCAGTCTCTACTGCAGCAAAGCACCCCCACAACATGATGCTGCCACCCCTGTGCTTCACGGTTGGGATGGTGTTCTTCGGCTTGCAAGCATCCCCCTTTTCCTCCAAACATAAAGATGGTCATTATGGCCAAACAGTTCTATTTTAGTTTCATCAGACCAGAGGACATTTCTCCAAAAAGTACGATCTTTGTCCCCATTTGCAGTTGCAAACCGTAGTCTGGCTTTTTATTGGCGGTTTTGGAGCAGTGACTTCTTCCTTGCTGAGCGGCCTTTCAGGTTATGTCGATATAGGACTCGTTTTACTGTGGATATAGATACTTTTGTACCTGTTTCCTCCAGCATCTTCACAAGGTCCTTTGCTGGGATTAATTTGCACTTTTCGCACCAAAGTACGTTCATCTCCAGGAGAGAGAATGCGTCTTCGTCCTGAGCGGTATGACGGCTGCGTGGTCCCATGGTGTTTATACTTGCGTACTATTGTTTGTACAGATGAACATGGTACCTTCAAGTGTTTGGAAATTGCTCCCAAGGATGAACCAGACTTGTGGAGGTCTACAATTGTTTGGGCTGTTTCTCTTGATTTTCCCATGATGTCAAGCAACGAGGCACAGAGTTTGAAGTTAGGCCTTGATATACATCCACAGGTACACCTCCAATTGACTCAAATGATGTCAATTAGCCTATCAGAAGCTTCTAAAGCTATGACATCATTTTCTGGAATTTTCCAAGCTGTTTAAAGGCACAGTCAACTTAGTGTACAGTATGTAAACTTCTGACCCACTGGAATTGTGATACAGTGAATTATAAGTGAAATAATCTGTCTGTAAACAATTGTTGGAAAATTACTTTTGTCATGCACAAAGTAGATGTCCTAACCGACTTGCCAAAACTAGAGTTTGTTAACAAGAAAATAGTAGAGTGGTTGAAAAACGAGTTTTATTGACTCCAACTTAAGTGTTTGTAAACTTCCGATGTCAACTGTATACTGAGATTATGTGACAGATCATGTGACACTTAAATAGTCCACCTGTGTGCAATCTACCTAATTATGTGACTTCTGAAGGTAATTGGTTGCACCAGATCTTATTTAGGGGCTTCGTAGCAAAGGGGGTGAATACATAAGCACGCACCACTTTTCGTTTCTTTTTATTTTATTTTATTTTTTGAAACAAGTAATTTTTTTCATTTAATTTCACCAATTTGGACTATTTTGTGTATGTCCATTACATGAAATCAAAATTAAAATCCATTTCAATTACAGGTTGAAATGCAACAAAATAGGAAAAACGCCAAAAAGGATGAATAATTTTGCAAGGCACTGTAAAGTATGTTTACATTAAAACCCCAAGCCACTATGGAAGCCCAGAGATTAGTATTGAAATTACTCTCTATCAAGGGATAGATGGTATTTTTGAAAATACATTTTACCATTTGGCAAATTTCCAACTTCCTTGTAACGCAACCCTCTTCATCTCTCCAGACCTGGATGGTTACGGTATTTATGTCTGACCTTAGAAGAGTTATTTACTGCTGGACCGTGTAGATACAGTAAACAGTGACTAGAGTGATGTGTGTGGAGGCAGATCCTGTGGTTAGTGGGTTTGTATAATAAACGGTAAACAGAGTGACAGATGGATTCATGTCTCTATTAAATCCCGGTCAATATTATTGAGTGTGAAGCAGTCCATGAGCAAACATGCAGTAATAAAAAGACTGCAACAAGCTCTGATGTAGATGGTATACAGTATACACTCTTAGACAAAATAGTTCCAAACGGGTTCTTTACTAAGGGATATGGTTCTGCCAATAATCATTTTCATCTGAAGAACCATTTTTGGAAGACGAGTGTTCTTTGTAAGGCAAAGGGTTCTACCGAAAACCTTTTCACCATCCTTCTAAGAAAGGGTTCTTTGATGATTCTTTGGAATTCAAGAAAGGTTCCAGAAGAAAAAGCTTTTTTATAATATTTTTTTCTTTCTATTAAATAGTGAAATAAGACTTGAAATGTCTATTTTTTTTTTTACTTTTGTGAGTGCACTATTTAAAGTTAATTTCAAATCGTTTTTTTAATGTTGTTTTGTGTCTTCTCACTTTTGTTTATTGTTTATTTAACTTTATTTGGCTATGTAAACATGTTTCCCATGCCAATAAAGCTCATTTAAATTGAATTGAATTGAATAGTGCCTGAGCATTACTGTTCACCTATATATGAATATCTATATCTATATGGAAATTGTACCTATATGGGAATATTTGTACATGTACAGTACAGTGCATTGAGAAAGTATTCAGACCCCTTGACTTTTTACACATTTTGTTACGTTACAGCCCTATTAAAAAATGTATTAAAAAAAAGAAATCCCCTCAATCTACACACAATAACCTATAATGACAAAGACATTTACATACATTAAGTATTCAGACCCTTTACTCAGTACTTTGTTGAAGCACCTTTTGCAGTGATTTCAGCCTCAATTCTTCTTGGGTATGACGCTACAAGCTTGGCACACCTGTACTTGGGGAGTTTCTCCCGCTCTTCTCTGCAGATCCTATGAAGTTCTGTCAGGTTGGATGGGGAGTGTCGCTGCACAGCTATTTTCAGGTCTCTTCAGAGATGTTCGATCGGGTTCAAGTCTGGGCTCTGGCTGGGCCACTCAAGAACATTCAGAGACTTGTCCCGAAGCCACTCCTGTGTTGTCTTCGCTGTGTACTTAGGGTCATTGTCTTGTTGGAAGGTAAACTGTCGCCCCAGTTGGAGGCCCTGAGCACTCTGGAGCAGGTTTTCATCAAGGATCTCTCTGTACTTTGCTCCGTTCATCTTTCCCTCGATCCTGACTAGTCTCCCAGTCCTTGCCACTGAAAAACACCCCCACAGCATGATGTTACCACCACCATGCTTCACAGTAAGGATGGTGCCAGGTTTCCTCCAGACGTGACAGTTGGCATTCAGGCCAAAGAGTTCAATCTTGGTTTCATCAGACCAGAGAATCTTGTATCTTATGGTCTGAGACATTTTAGGTGCCTTTTGCAAAGGTTCTACCAATCTACACAAAGGAACTCTGGAGCTCTGACAGAGTGACCATCGGCTTCTTGGTCACCTTCCCGATTGCCCGGGAAGAGTCTTGATGGTTCACCAGGCATAATAGGACCCATGTCGTCCAAAACATTGAAGATTGCCAACAATCATCTGGATGCATCTGGATGATCATCAAGACTTTTGGAAGAATGTTCTATGTATACCTTTTTGGATGAGATGGGTCCAATTATGGCTGGCGAAAACCAAACACTGCATTCCACAGTAAGAACCTCATACCAACGGTCAAGCATAGTGGTAGTGTGATGGTTTGGTGATGCTTTGGTGCCTCAGGATCTGGACGACTTGCCTTAACAGAGGGAACCATGAATTCTGCTCTGTATCAGAGAATTCTACAGGAGAATATCAGGGAATCTGGCTGTGAGCTGAAGCTGAAGCGCAGCTGGGTCATGTAGCAAGACAACGATGCAGAACACAATTTGATGTTTTGGAATGGCCTAGTCAAAGTCCAGACCTAATCCCAATTGAGATGCTGTGGCAGGACTTGAAACGAGCAGTTCATGCTTGAAAACCCCAAAAGGTTTCTGAGTTAAAGCAGTTCTGCATGGAAGAGTGGGCCAAAATTCCTCCACAGCAATGTGAGAGACTGACGAACAACTACAGGAAGCATTTGGTTGGAGTCAATGCAGCTAAAGGTGGCACAACCAGTTATTGAGTGTAAAGGAGCAATAACTTTTTCACACAGGGGAATTGGGTGCTGCATATCTTTTTAAATTAAATTAATTAAATAAGTATCAATTTATTTTGTTATTTGTAAACTCAGGTTCCCTTTTTCTAAAATTGGATTTCGGTTGAAGATCTGATAACATTCAATATATCAAAACTATGCAAAAATATAGAAAATCAGAAAGGGGGCAAATACTTTTTCACGGCACTGTAAGTGTTTTCTTGAAAGGTTCAATGGGAACCGTGTCTTATGAGCGCACATTGCCTTAGCCGCTGTGGATGGATCATGAGTTTCAACAGGGTCAGAGGACCTATCCCCGGCCTCATTGGCCATGTACCATCCAGCCTTCTCCCAGGACCCGTATAGGACAGACAGAGTTGATCAGATTTACAGTAAACCATAATCAACATGAAAACACCCCCCCTGTGTGTCAACAGAAAACACAGTGGGAAAAATGTATGTGGGCATAACAGGGCGTGGGTAGTTGGGTAGGTGTGTGTGAGTGTGTTCTGGCGACAGGTAGGGTGGGCAGGTACATTGGCATCACCTGACTCCAGCACCATTACATGATCCTGAATAAATATTTGCTGATTGAGAGGAGACTGTGACTGTGCAGTATCGACATGTTTGGATTTATCAAGATGTCTGGACAGTCATTTGGTTCATAGGAAAGTGTCCCGTTCACTTCTGATCCGTGGTGTTTGATAAGTGGCAGAACTATGGACCATCCTCTGGTGTGGGTTCTCATCCTGGTGCTGCTCAACTTCAATACAGGTAAAGTAGACAATATGCTCATTCTGGGAATATATTGATGCCTATTTGTGCTTTATGGTATAAACACTTGATTAAATAAGTAACAGGTTGTTCAAATGTCTCTGTTTGATTGATGCACTTCAGTCAAACAGTATCAAGTTAGAAAGATGGAGATTTCTATTTATCTGCCATTGACAACAATGTCTAGAGTAGACATTAGACATAGATACTAGGTCATGTTGTAAATTGTGCGTTCAACTTGAAGGCACTAATTTGTAAACAAAAGCTTGTATTTCTGTTAAAGTGACATAGTCTGAAGATTTGAATCATTTCAATTAAAATATTTAAAGGACTTTAAAGACTTTTGTACTGATTAATAATATCTCAAAACATGAACTAAACTCATCAATCCATCCTCTTCTAGATGTCTCTGGCCAGGTGGTGGTTCCCTCTATGAACCCCTTAGCTGTGGGCAGTAATGTCACACTGAACCTAGTTCCCGAAAGCCCCATCAACATAGGGACCTGGTCATATGAAACTACAATCATCGTACTTTTCTATCCTAGTGGCAGTATTGTGAGTACAAGTTATCGAGGCAGAGTCTCCTTCAACCGCACCTCCTCAGAGCTGTCCATAAGCTCTCTCCAACTCAACGACTCAGGACGATATACCGTGCAGGGAATGGAGCCAGTCCTGACTGCTGTGGTGACCTTGTCTGTCCAGGGTAAGGAACTGACCTCTGCCTGTCTGTTTATCTTTCTATGAAGGTAGACTCCCTCTCAATGGCACACACGGTCACTTCCTCACACACATGCTCACCTGCACACTTACTTACCCATTCACATACTTACTTGCATGCAGGTCCACATGCAAACATGCTTGCACATCAGAGGAGGCTGATGAGGGAAGGACAGCTAATAATAATAGCTGGAATTGAGTGTAATGAAGTGAATGGAATGCTGTCAAACATATGAAACACATGTTTTTATGAATATGAATACCATTCAATCCACTCCGTTCCAGTCATTATTATGAGCCGTTCTTCCCTCAGCAGCCTCCACTGATGCAGATTATCTATCAATGATTCATCTCTGTCATAATAATAAAAGTCATTTTCCTGACATGGAAAGCTAACTCTTAAAAATGTCAATGTTTTCTGAACCTATAGTGAAGTTGACCTCCATAATACCTTATACAGTTCACAGAGTATGAGCAAACTGTTCTTTTTAATTTCAGATGAGACGTACACAATACATTTTATGTTTTCTAAGACACTAAGGGCTTAACAGGGCTCAATCCTGAAACCTGGTCTTTATGATAAGTAAACAAAATAGCATATTTAGATTGATTTCCAAAACAAGTGTTACAGTGTGAAAGAAATAGCAGCTATATGGTTGTAATTCAGTAACACACACAAAAACCTTTCTTGAGACACATCCATCTTATCTTGACTGCCATCTACTCTCTCACCCACAGAGCCCATTTCTAACGTGACTCTAAGAGCCAATGCCACTGATCTAGTGGAATTAAACGACACTGCCATTGTCACCTGCTCCGTCTCCTCTGGCACCTCCCTCTCCTACCGCTGGATGAATGGAAGCTCAGAGGTTGCAGCCAGTGACAGAGTTCGGCTTGGTGTTGGGAACAGCACTCTCTCCATAGTCAGTGTGACACGATACGATGAAGGGCCATTCAGATGTGAGGTCATCAATGGAATCAGCAATGGCACCAGCCAGCCCATCGGCCTCAATGTTAGATGTGAGTATCAGAGTATGCAGTACACATGAGTCATACACAACAGACATGGATTGTACCTTGTCATTGAGAGCCAGCATTCTATGCAATGATGTAATATGCCTATTTTCATCCCAAATCATTCCTCTGTGTCCACATGATCCAGGTCATTATTTGCATGGATCATTAGTACACTTTGTTATGTTCCTCGGCCTGCACAATAGAGCAGGACGGAAACATATTCTAGGTAATGTTTACCCAACACTTCATTGTTATTTGTTCCTCCCATAGATGGCCCAAGTAACCTCACCATGATGGTAGTTCCTGAGATGACCATACTTTAAAGTAGTACTTAAGTAGTTTTTTGGGGTATCTGTACTTTACTTTACTATTTATATTTAGGACAGCTTTTACTCCACTACAATCCTAAATAAAATTATGTACTTTTTACTCCTTACATTTTCCCTGACACCCAAAAGTACTTGTTACATTTTGAATGCTAAGCAGGACAGAGAAATGGTCCAATTCATGCACTTATCAACAGAACATGCCTGGTCATCCCTACTGCCACTGATCTGGCGGACTCACTAAACACAAATGCCTGGTTTGTACATGATGTTTGAGTTTGCCCCTGGCTATCTGCAATTTTTTTAAACAAGAAAATCGTCCCGTCTGGTTTGTTAACATATACGTGTCTTACATTGGTTGAAAGCTTTAATTCTTGTTAATCTAACTGCACTGGCCGATTTACAGTAGCTATTACAGCGAAAACATGCCATGCAATTGTTTGAGGACGGTGCGCCACATAAAAAATATTTTTCCAAGGCACAGGTTTCAGAAATTCACAAATAGCGATTAAATATTCACTTACTTTTTGAAAATCTTCCTCTGACTTGTCATCCAAAGGGTCCCAGATATAACATGAAGTTTCGTTTTGTTAGATAAAATCCTTCTTTATATCCCAAAAATTCAGTTTAGTTGGCGCCATCAATTTGAGTAATCCACTCGTTCAACATGCAGAGAAAGGAATCCAAAGATCTACCCCTAAACTTTGTTTCAACAAGTCAAAATACATTTCTATTTACTCCTCAGTTACCCTAAAATGTAATCAAACTATAATATTTCTTACGGAAAGAAGTATGTTCAATAGGAAACCGAGTTTAGCATGTGCATCCTGTCTTCATGGCACGCGCAAACATAAATTTCCAAGACTGTGTCCCTGTACTAAAACTGATATATCTATTTGTTTTTTAAGTTACAAGCCTGAAACCTTGAACATACACTGCTGACACCCTGTGGAAGCCATAGGAAATGCATCTAGGGAGCTAATTTTCAATATGGCCTTTTACTTGCCATTCTAAAAGGATGGTCTCTAAAAAAAAGAAATTCCGGTTGGTTTGTCCGGTTGGATTTTCTCCTACCATATCTATTGTGTTATATTTTCCTAAATTATTTTACCATTTCTACACACTTCAAAGTTTTTTTTCCCAATGGTACCAATTAAATGCATATCCTGGCTTCAGGGCCTGAGCAACAGGCAGTTTACTCTGGGCATGTCATTCAGGCAAAAATTTACCAAAAAAGGGGCCTAGCCCTAAGAAGTTTAAACATATTTTAGCAATCACATTTACTTTTGATACTTAAGTAGATTTAAAACCAAATAATTTTAGACTTTTACTCAAGAAGTTTTTTTACTGGGTGACTTTCACTTTTACTTGAGTATGACAATTGGGTTCTTTTTCCACCACTGGGAGCTTGATCCCTGGACGAGTCATACCAATGACTGTAAGATTGGGACCCAATGTGTCTTTACTTGGCACTCAGGAGATACTTAGCACTGAGGAGATATATTGGTGGTAAGGGTCTGTGAATAACTAGTGTCATGTCCAGGGGATGTACTTATACATCAAGATGCAACACGCAACAGAAACAGGAGATAGGCTCCTGCACCTATGAGCTGTTCTAAGGCTACATACTTACTATTCTTTGCCAAAATAGTAAGACCATAAGACTAACCATACCGTCTTGTATTTAACAGTTGGACCAGAGAGACCTGCTGTAACTGGTCCAGATATAGCAATGACAGGACACATCGTGACCTTCAACTGCTCTGCCTCCTCTCAGCCTCCCAGCCAGTTCAGCTGGTTCTTCAATGGCTCCCAGGTGGCGAATGGCTCAGTGTATGACACTGGCCGACTGACCTTAGCCAGTCATGGGGAGTACACCTGTGTGGCCTTCAACAACCTCACTGGCAGAAACAGAACTGTCTCCAAGATGCTCATTGTCATTGGTAAGACTGAAGAGTCATCCGAACTTAACTTGTACATGTAGATATAGGCCATCCAACATACAGTGATTGTGATTGTAGTCAATATTATTGTAACACTGATGTTTTCTTCACAGAGCCAGTAACCATGGCCATGGTGAAAGTCATGGGTGCCCAGCCAATAGCAGACTACATGTTTGTTCTGACCTGTGAGACCACTGGAACCATTTACTCCATTCACTGGATGAAGAACGGCTGGCCTCTGTTAGCTGATAACAGAACAGACTTCTCTATGGACAACAATACACTAACCTTCAACTCTGTCGAGGATTCTGACAACGGAGACTATCAGTGTTCTGCCTACAACCCACTCAGCAACATGACCAGCACAGAATACAGACTGATCGTCAACTGTGAGTAGTTATTATTGCCCAAAACCAAACGTATCTGCAAATGTAATTCTAATTATGACCAATAATGAAGGAAGGATGGAATTTATAATAATGGAATAGGGGTAGGTTTTGATCCCACTTTTGGCACCAATGTAATAAAGCCAAGGGGATGGTTGGGTGTTGCAGGGGTCAAACCACGGTAAATGCACTAATGGCAGTTCTAGTAGCTAATATCATTCAATATCTTCATTATCTTGTGTTTCCCAGATGGTCCAGAGAGACCTGTTATCATGAGTCCGGATATAGCGATGACAGGACACACCGTGACCTTCAACTGCTCGGCCTCCTCTCAGCCTACCAGCCAGTTCAGCTGGTTCTTCAATGGCTCCCAGATGAGGACTGGCTCAGTGTATGAGACTGGCCCACTGACCTTAGCCAGTCATGGGGAGTACACCTGTGTGGCCTTCAACAACGTCACTGACAGAAACAGCACTGCCTCCAAGATGCTCACCATCATTGGTGAGTCAGTAACTGCTTCTTAAAATCAAGGGACTAAAACTTGCTTTACTTTGTTTGTGTTCATTTGGTTTTAGACACAGCCTAAGTGCTCTTGAACCTACAGTATAATGAGATGGAAGTTGAGATATAAAGTGCTGAAAAAACATTTGATCTGCTTTCCACAGCACCTGTGACCATGACCATGGTGAAAGTCATTGGAGCCCAGCCAATACTGAATGAGAGATTCTCTCTGACCTGTGGCACCGCTGGAACGGTTTACTCCATTCACTGGATGAGGAACGGCTGGCCTCTGTTAGCTGATAACAGAACAGACTTCTCTATGGACAATAATACACTGACCTTCAACTCTGTCCAGCATTCTGACAACGGAGACTATCAGTGTTCTGCTTCCAACCCCCTCAGCAATATGACCAGCCCAAACTATAGACTGATCGTCAACTGTGAGTACACTCATAGAAAAAAGGGTTCCAAAAGGGTTCTGTGGCTGTCCCCATAGGATAACCCTTTTTGGTTCCAGGTAGAACTCTTTTGGGTTCCATGTAGAACCCTCTGTGGAAAGGGTTCTACATGGAACCCAAAACAGTTCTACCTAGAACCAAAATGGGTTCTTCAAAGGGAACAGCCAAAGAACCCTTTTTTGGTTCTAGATAGCACCTTTTTTCTAAGAGTATAGTTCACAAGGCTATAAAGTTCAACTTTAACCCCACGGCTTAATGTGGAATCTTTGAGAACTTCCTTATTAATATTGTTGTAAAGTCAATGTAAATGTTTCAATCCCACCTCTAACACTATTTACATATTTTGATGACCTTTGAACTTCTTGCCAATAACCTCTATTGAGTGACAGTCAGATGTTGGGTCTAGCTGACTGTCTTTTGTATTATAGATGGACCAGAGATGCCTGTTATAACAGGACCAGCATTAGGAGAAACAGGACACAACCTGACCTTCAACTGCTCTGCCTCCTCTCAGCCTCCCAGCCAGTTCAGCTGGTTCTTCAATGGCTCCCAGGTGGAGGCTGGCTCAGTGTACGAGACTGGCCCACTGACGTTAGCCAGTCATGGGGAGTACACCTGTGTGGCCTTCAACAACCTCACTGGCAGAAACAGAACTGTCTCCAAGATGCTCATTGTCATTGGTAAGACTGAGGAGTCATCCAAACTGAACTTGTACATGTAGATATAGGCCATCCAACATACAGTGATTGTGATTGTAGTCAATATTATTGTGACACTGATGTTTTCTTCACAGAACCAGTAACCATGGCCATGGTGAAAGTCATGGGTGCCCAGCCAATAGCAGACTACATGTTTGTTCTGACCTGTGAGACCACTGGAACCATTTACTCCATTCACTGGATGAAGAACGACTGGCCTCTGTTAGCTGATAACAGAACAGACTTCTCTATGGACAACAATACACTAACCTTCAACTCTGTCGAGGATTCTGACAACGGAGACTATCAGTGTTCTGCCTACAACCCACTCAGCAACATGACCAGCACAGAATACAGACTGATCGTCAACTGTGAGTAGTTATTATTGCCCAAAACCAAACGTATCTGCAAATGTAATTCTAATTATGACCAATAATGAAGGAAGGATGGAATTTATAATAATGGAATAGGGGTAGGTTTTGATCCCACTTCTGGCACCAATGTAATAAAGCCAAGGGGATGGTTGGGTGTTGAAGGGGTCAAACCATGGTAAATGCACTAATGGCAGTTCTAGTAGCTAATATCATTCAATATCTTCATTATCTTGTGTTTCCCAGATGGTCCAGAGAGACCTGTTATCATGAGTCCGGATATAGCGATGACAGGACACACCGTGACCTTCAACTGCTCGGCCTCCTCTCAGCCTACCAGCCAGTTCAGCTGGTTCTTCAATGGCTCCCAGGTGAGGACTGGCTCAGTGTATGAGACTGGCCCACTGACCTTAGCCAGTCATGGGGAGTACACCTGTGTGGCCTTCAACAACGTCACTGACAGAAACAGCACTGCCTCCAAGATGCTCACCATCATTGGTGAGTCAGTAACTGCTTCTTAAAATCAAGGGACTAAAACTTGCTTTACTTTGTTTGTGTTCATTTGGTTTTAGACACAGCCTAAGTGCTCTTGAACCTACAGTATAATGAGATGGAAGTTGAGATATAAAGTGCTGAAAAAACATTTGATCTGCTTTCCACAGCACCTGTGACCATGACCATGGTGAAAGTCATTGGAGCCCAGCCAATACTGAATGAGAGATTTTCTCTGACCTGTGGCACCGCTGGAACGGTTTACTCCATTCACTGGATGAGGAACGGCTGGCCTCTATATGCTGACAACAGAATACACTTCTCTATGGACAATAATACACTGACCTTCAACTCTGTCCAGCATTCTGACAACGGAGACTATCAATGTTCTGCTTCCAACCCCCTCAGCAACATGACCAGCCCAAACTACAGACTGATCGTCAACTGTGAGTACACTCATAGAAAAAAGGGTTCCAAAAGGGTTCTGTGGCTGTCCCCATAGGATAACCCTTTTTGGTTCCAGGTAGAACTCTTTTGGGTTCCATGTGGAACCCTCTGTGGAAAGGGTTCTACATGGAACCCAAAACGGTTCTACCTAGAACCAAAATGGGTTCTTCAAAGGGAACAGCCAAAGAACCCTTTTTTGGTTCTAGATAGCACCTTTTTTCTAAGAGTATAGTTCACAAATGCTATAAAGTTCAACTTTAACCCCACGTCTTAATGTGGAATCTTTGAGAACTTCCTTATTAATATTGTAGTAAAGTCAATGTAAATGTTTCAATCCCACCTCTAACACTATTAACATATTTTGATGACCTTTGAACTTCTTGCCAATAACCTCTATTGAGTGACAGTCAGATGTTGGGTCTAGCTGACTGTCTTTTGTATTATAGATGGACCAGAGATGCCTGTTATAACAGGACCAGCATTAGGAGAAACAGGACACAACCTGACCTTCAACTGCTCTGCCTCCTCTCAGCCTCCCAGCCAGTTCAGCTGGTTCTTCAATGGCTCCCAGGTGGAGGCTGGCTCAGTGTACGAGACTGGCCCACTGACGTTAGCCAGTCATGGGGAGTACACCTGTGTGGCCTTCAACAACCTCACTGGCAGAAACAGAACTGTCTCCAAGATGCTCATTGTCATTGGTAAGACTGAGGAGTCATCCAAACTGAACTTGTACATGTAGATATAGGCCATCCAACATACAGTGATTGTGATTGTAGTCAATATTATTGTGACACTGATGTTTTCTTCACAGAACCAGTAACCATGGCCATGGTGAAAGTCATGGGTGCCCAGCCAATAGCAGACTACATGTTTGTTCTGACCTGTGAGACCACTGGAACCATTTACTCCATTCACTGGATGAAGAACGGCTGGCCTCTGTTAGCTGATAACAGAACAGACTTCTCTATGGACAACAATACACTAACCTTCAACTCTGTCGAGGATTCTGACAACGGAGACTATCAGTGTTCTGCCTACAACCCACTCAGCAACATGACCAGCACAGAATACAGACTGATCGTCAACTGTGAGTAGTTATTATTGCCCAAAACCAAACGTATCTGCAAATGTAATTCTAATTATGACCAATAATGAAGGAAGGATGGAATTTATAATAATGGAATAGGGGTAGGTTTTGATCCCACTTCTGGCACCAATGTAATAAAGCCAAGGGGATGGTTGGGTGTTGAAGGGGTCAAACCATGGTAAATGCACTAATGGCAGTTCTAGTAGCTAATATCATTCAATATCTTCATTATCTTGTGTTTCCCAGATGGTCCAGAGAGACCTGTTATCATGAGTCCGGATATAGCGATGACAGGACACACCGTGACCTTCAACTGCTCGGCCTCCTCTCAGCCTACCAGCCAGTTCAGCTGGTTCTTCAATGGCTCCCAGGTGAGGACTGGCTCAGTGTATGAGACTGGCCCACTGACCTTAGCCAGTCATGGGGAGTACACCTGTGTGGCCTTCAACAACGTCACTGACAGAAACAGCACTGCCTCCAAGATGCTCACCATCATTGGTGAGTCAGTAACTGCTTCTTAAAATCAAGGGACTAAAACTTGCTTTACTTTGTTTGTGTTCATTTGGTTTTAGACACAGCCTAAGTGCTCTTGAACCTACAGTATAATGAGATGGAAGTTGAGATATAAAGTGCTGAAAAAACATTTGATCTGCTTTCCACAGCACCTGTGACCATGACCATGGTGAAAGTCATTGGAGCCCAGCCAATACTGAATGAGAGATTCTCTCTGACCTGTGGCACCGCTGGAACGGTTTACTCCATTCACTGGATGAGGAACGGCTGGCCTCTATATGCTGACAACAGAATACACTTCTCTATGGACAATAATACACTGACCTTCAACTCTGTCCAGCATTCTGACAACGGAGACTATCAATGTTCTGCTTCCAACCCCCTCAGCAACATGACCAGCCCAAACTACAGACTGATCATCAACTGTGAGTACACTCATAGAAAAAAGGGTTCCAAAAGGGTTCTGTGGCTGTCCCCATAGGATAACCCTTTTTGGTTCCAGGTCGAACTCTTTTGGGTTCCATGTAGAACCCTCTGTGGAAAGGGTTCTACATGGAACCCAAAACGGTTCTACCTAGAACCAAAATGGGTTCTTCAAAGGGTTCTTCAAAGGGAACAGCCAAAGAACCCTTTTTTGGTTCTAGATAGCACCTTTTTTCTAAGAGTATAGTTCACAAATGCTATAAAGTTCAACTTTAACCCCACGGCTTAATGTGGAATCTTTGAGAACTTCCTTATTAATATTGTCGTAAAGTCAATGTAAATGGTTCAATCCCACCTCTAACACTATTAACATATTTTGATGACCTTTGAACTTCTTGCCAATAACCTCTATTGAGTGACAGTCAGATGTTGGGTCTAGCTGACTGTCTTTTGTATTATAGATGGACCAGAGATGCCTGTTATAACAGGACCAGCATTAGGAGAAACAGGACACAACCTGACCTTCAACTGCTCTGCCTCCTCTCAGCCTCCCAGCCAGTTCAGCTGGTTCTTCAATGGCTCCCAGGTGGAGGCTGGCTCAGTGTACGAGACTGGCCCACTGACGTTAGCCAGTAATGGGGAGTACACCTGTGTGGCCTTCAACAACCTCACTGGCAGAAACAGAACTGTCTCCAAGATGCTCATTGTCATTGGTAAGACTGAGGAGTCATCCAAACTGAACTTGTACATGTAGATATAGGCCATCCAACATACAGTGATTGTGATTGTAGTCAATATTATTGTGACACTGATGTTTTCTTCACAGAACCAGTAACCATGGCCATGGTGAAAGTCATGGGTGCCCAGCCAATAGCAGACTACATGTTTGTTCTGACCTGTGAGACCACTGGAACCATTTACTCCATTCACTGGATGAAGAACGGCTGGCCTCTGTTAGCTGATAACAGAACAGACTTCTCTATGGACAACAATACACTAACCTTCAACTCTGTCGAGGATTCTGACAACGGAGACTATCAGTGTTCTGCCTACAACCCACTCAGCAACATGACCAGCACAGAATACAGACTGATCGTCAACTGTGAGTAGTTATTATTGCCCAAAACCAAACGTATCTGCAAATGTAATTCTAATTATGACCAATAATGAAGGAAGGATGGAATTTATAATAATGGAATAGGGGTAGGTTTTGATCCCACTTCTGGCACCAATGTAATAAAGCCAAGGGGATGGTTGGGTGTTGCAGGGGTCAAACCATGGTAAATGCACTAATGGCAGTTCTAGTAGCTAATATCATTCAATATCTTCATTATCTTGTGTTTCCCAGATGGTCCAGAGAGACCTGTTATCATGAGTCCGGATATAGCGATGACAGGACACACCGTGACCTTCAACTGCTCGGCCTCCTCTCAGCCTACCAGCCAGTTCAGCTGGTTCTTCAATGGCTCCCAGGTGAGGACTGGCTCAGTGTATGAGACTGGCCCACTGACCTTAGCCAGTCATGGGGAGTACACCTGTGTGGCCTTCAACAACGTCACTGACAGAAACAGCACTGCCTCCAAGATGCTCACCATCATTGGTGAGTCAGTAACTGCTTCTTAAAATCAAGGGACTAAAACTTGCTTTACTTTGTTTGTGTTCATTTGGTTTTAGACACAGCCTAAGTGCTCTTGAACCTAGGGTATAATGAGATGGAAGTTGAGATATAAAGTGCTGAAAAAACATTTGATCTGCTTTCCACAGCACCTGTGACCATGACCATGGTGAAAGTCATTGGAGCCCAGCCAATACTGAATGAGAGATTTTCTCTGACCTGTGGCACCGCTGGAACGGTTTACTCCATTCACTGGATGAGGAACGGCTGGCCTCTATATGCTGACAACAGAATACACTTCTCTATGGACAATAATACACTGACCTTCAACTCTGTCCAGCATTCTGACAACGGAGACTATCAATGTTCTGCTTCCAACCCCCTCAGCAACATGACCAGCCCAAACTACAGACTGATCGTCAACTGTGAGTACACTCATAGAAAAAAGGGTTCCAAAAGGGTTCTGTGGCTGTCCCCATAGGATAACCCTTTTTGGTTCCAGGTCGAACTCTTTTGGGTTCCATGTAGAACCCTCTGTGGAAAGGGTTCTACATGGAACCCAAAACGGTTCTACCTAGAACCAAAATGGGTTCTTCAAAGGGTTCTTCAAAGGGAACAGCCAAAGAACCCTTTTTTGGTTCTAGATAGCACCTTTTTTCTAAGAGTATAGTTCACAAGGCTATAAAGTTCAACTTTAACCCCACGGCTTAATGTGGAATCTTTGAGAACTTCCTTATTAATATTGTCGTAAAGTCAATGTAAATGGTTCAATCCCACCTCTAACACTATTAACATATTTTGATGACCTTTGAACTTCTTGCCAATAACCTCTATTGAGTGACAGTCAGATGTTGGGTCTAGCTGAGTGTCTTTTGTATTATAGATGGACCAGAGATGCCTGTTATAACAGGACCAGCATTAGGAGAAACAGGACACAACCTGACCTTCAACTGCTCTGCCTCCTCTCAGCCTCCCAGCCAGTTCAGCTGGTTCTTCAATGGCTCCCAGGTGGAGGCTGGCTCAGTGTATGAGACTGGCCCACTGACCTTAGCCAGTCATGGGGAGTACACCTGTGTGGCCTTCAACAATGTCACTGACAGAAACAGAACTGTCTCCAAGATTCTCACTGTTGTTGGTAAGACGGAAGAGACATCTAAACTGTTTAACTTGTAGATATAGGCCATTCAACATACAGTGATTGAAGTCAACATTCTTGTGATTCTCTGACGTTTTCTTCACAGATCCAGTCACTATGACCATGGTGAAAGCCATGGGATCCCAGCCAATACTGAACCAGACATTCTCTCTGACCTGTGAGACCACTGGAACCATTTACTCCATTAATTGGATGAGGAACGGCTGGCCTCTATATGCTGACAACAGAATACACTTCTCTATGGACAACAATACACTAACCTTCAACTCTGTCCAGCATTCTGACAACGGAGACTATCAGTGTTCTGCTTCCAACCCCCTCAGCAACATGACCAGCCCAAACTACAGACTGATCGTCAACTGTGAGTGGTTATTATGGTTATTATGGCCCAAAGCCAAACTTGATATCTGCCAATTTAATTCTAATTTTGACCTATAATGAGGGCAAGATGGAATTCATAGTAATGGAATTCGGGTAGGTTTTAATCTTGCTTCTGGCATCAATGTAATAAAGCCAAGGGGATGCTTGGGTGTTGAAGGGGTCAATCCAAGGTAAATGCACTAATGGCAGTTCTAGTAGCTAATTTCATTCAATATCTTCATTGTCTTGTGTTTCCCAGATGGTCCAGAGAGACCTGTTATCATGAGTCCGGATATAGCGATGACAGGACACAACCTGACCTTCAACTGCTCGGCCTCCTCTCAGCCTCCCAGCCAGTTCAGCTGGTTCTTCAATGGCTCCCAGGTGAGGACTGGCTCAGTGTATGAGACTGGCCCACTGACCTTAGCCAGTCATGGGGAGTACACCTGTGTGGCCTTCAACAACGTCACTGACAGAAACAGCACTGTCTCCAAGATCCTCACCATCATTGGTAAGCCAGACCTCAGATTCTTTGCTCTGTTGTGTTAATTTACAATCTAGTAAGAATTACAATAGACATACTTATCATACAAAAGAGCCCAAACACTTCAAATCTTTACTCAGTGAAGATGTACAGCTAAATACAGCAATGCAATACAGTGCATTGTTCACTTATACCTTGAGCTCTCACCCCCTCCTTCCACAAAGATGTGCTTTTCCATCAGCCAGGATTTATCTGTGCTCCTCCGTGCATATCATCAGCCAGGATTTATCTGTGCTCCTCCATGCATATCATCAGTCAGGATTTATCTGTGCTCCTCCGTGCATATCATCAGCCAGGATTTATCTGTGCTCCTCCATGCATATCATCAGCCAGGATTTATCTGTGCTCCTCCGTGCATATCATCAGCCAGGATTTATCTGTGCTCCTCCGTGCATATCATCAGCCAGGATTTATCTGTGCTCCTCCGTGCATATCATCAGCCAGGATTTATCTGTGCTCCTCCGTGCATATCATCAGCCAGGATTTATCTGTGCTCCTCAGTCAGGAGAGCGCTTGGGAGTACACATTCCTACAGTCCACTGCAGTCCACTAAATAATTAAACTCTTCTCATACACAGAGTTTGAACCTAACACTACTTTCAATCTCTAATGATGTAAAAACAATCTATTCATAACAAAAGAGATATAATGATATAAAACAGGAAATATATAAAACAGTCATTTACAATCAATCAGATCGTACAACCGTTTGTTTTATATATCCAACTATTGAGTCGCTGGAACTAACCATTTTATCAAATTACATATATTGATACCGTACATAAAGCAATACTCATCCTCTCTCCTCACAGAGGCTATAACGTCGGTGACGGTGAAACGAAACAAATTACCAATAGCATCTGACAACCTAACCCTGACCTGTGACGTCACCGGGCACTATGACACCATCTACTGGATGAAGGACAACCTGTCTCTGGTCCTGAACAACACCTTGAACTCTGACATCACCATCTCTAACAACTCTCTGCACTTCAGTCCAGTCAAGGTGTCAAATGATGGAAACTATCAGTGCGTTGCCACCAACCTCTTTGGTCCAAACACCAGCCCTAAATACCAGCTACTGGTGAACTGTAAGTACTGGCGTTTTAGTAATATTTTAAAAGATACACTTTATATAATGTAGAAACAGTCAGAAACCCACCACTGGTATGATGGTTAGTGCTATCCGGGATACTTGGGATGTCCCTAGCTTAAACCCTAAACCCCTACCTTAACCTTTTCCTAGCCCTAACCTTAACCCTTACCTTAGCCATTTTACATTTCAACTTCAATGGGTGACGTAAGAGTTGGATGTCCCAAGTATCCCATTTAGACTTTTCCCAACTTTGACCCCCCTTTCTAAACTTCTTTCTGTAGATGGCCCTAAGAGTGTGAATATCTCTGGCCCAGTCTCAGTGGTGATTGGCTCAGTAATCACAGCTACACTGAAGTGCTCTGCCGACTCCCGGCCAACCAGCGAGTACGGGTGGAAATTCAACAACCAATCAGTGCTTGGGACTGGTCCTATGATGTCTGTTATCGCCTCCTTGGAGAATGCAGGGGACTACACTTGTGTGGCCAAGAACCCTGTGACCAACATCTCAATGTCCAAGACCATTAGTCTGGATGTCACTGGTAAGTGGGTGGGCTGTTGCAGTAAGACCTAGGTGGGATGTACCGAGTAATTAAATGTCACAAAGTTGTTTTTATTATGTTGAATTTAATTTGGTTCTAGTTTGTGTGCTTGTTTGTGCAAGGATCATTTTCATACATCATGGAAATGCAATAAAGACATATGGTGAACTGGGGGGTACAGACAAGAATAAAAACGAATTATCTTTGCCGCCTCTTCTCCCATTCTTTGTCCCTCTCCTCTACCATTCTTTGTCCCCCTCCTCGCCCATTCTTTGTCCCCCTCCTCTCCCATTCTCTTTGTCCCCTCGTCTCCCATTCTTTGTCCCCCTCCTCTCCCATTCTTTGTCCCCCTCCTCTCCCATTCTCTTTATCCCCCTCCTCTCCCATTATCTTTGTTCCCCTTCTCTCCCTTTCTCCTTTCTCTCCTAGGCCACTCGCCTGCCCCTCGATTCCAGTCCAGAGTTGGTCTGATGCTGACGGCCCTGCTAGCCCTCTCTCTCTGCATCTGATCAACCACTGAGACCACCACAGTAAGCACACTGCATGTCTGTCTGCTGGTTGGGAGCCAATCACTCCCTTCCCTCTACCCTCACTGACTCACATTGTTGATCTGAAAAAGGACTGGATAGAAATAAGTGGTATTGTCAATATTGTAATTGCCCCTTCTTGCCACCATAGGGCTGGGTTAGTATGCTCAGCTCCTTTCCAATGCTTTTAGATTGTGAGGAGAGAGTCAACAAGAGGTCAGATGGGAGGGGTCTATCCCCTTAGAATAGAACCCACCCCTACAACGTGTTTTTATGTCAATCATCTCTATAAATAAAAAACAAAATCTTGAAAACTGGTCTTCAACATGATCATTGAAGGGGCAAACATCCACTGCTCAGCTGCACTGCCTATTTTCTAATTAAATGTCCTTAGATATTCACTGCCCTTATGACTGTAACTATTGCCCTGAAGTCCATTCACTGAGTCCCTTTCTGTGTATGATCATGTATGTAAACTCTGTTCAAGTACAAATTCAGGTTTATTTAACTTATAAATGTTTCAAATGATAATACATTTAGCTGGTGTTTATGTAAAACATGGGTTGTTTTTCACATATTAAATGTATAAGCTTGTAAATCCTCAGAGGAGATGCAGGCTTGTGCTGTTGTCTTGTGTTTATATTTCCTCTACATTAATTATTGTCTAAAATAAAGTGTTGTCTTTTCACACCTGTATTACTGAATGGTGCAACCTTTGGTGTTTTCTTTATCGTCAGAATCGCTGTGAAAAAATGTGGTTCTTGGGCCTCCCAAGTGGCGCAGCGGTCTAAGGCACTGCATCGCAGGCGCTAGAGGCATCACCACAGACCCAGGTTCGATCCCGGGCTGTATCACAACCGGCAGTGATCGGGAGTCCCATAGGGCGTGCACAATTGTCCCAGCGTCGTCCGGGTTAGGGGAGGGTTTGGCCAGAGGGGGGGGGCTTTACTTGGCTCATTGCGCTCTAGCGACTCCTTGTGGGGGCCGGGCACCTGCAGTCTGACCTTGGTTGTCAGGTGAAATGTGTGTTACCTCCAACACATTGCTGCGGCTGGCTTCTGGGTTAAGCGGGCGGGTGTTAAGAAGCGTGATCTGGCAGGTCATGTTTCGGAGGACGCATGACTCGAACTTCGCCTCACGAGGCCTTTGGGGTATTGCAGCGATGAGACAAGATTGAAAAAGGGGTAAAATGCAAAAAATATGTGGATCTAGTAAAGTAGCAACAGAGGGATTTAGAGTGGCACAAAACGCGTAAAAGTAAATATGAAATCTAATGATAATATGCTGAAATAATACATTGGATATCACTCCACACACATAGTGAAACTTGTTATAAAAAATTTGTATTTCAAAGGAATATAATTCTATATGACGTTTTTATTTAAAATGAGTCATGTTTCTTGAGTGAGCAATATGAGATTACAAAACATGGTCACAATGTTTATAAAGAAGTTATTAAAGGTCAACTCTTTAAATTGGAATACTCATGAAGTTTTTGCCTTGATCACCCTTTGACCTTTCTACCCTTTCCATAATCTTCTGGCATTTCCACTGATTCTTGAATCTTTTCCTTAGGCACATTGCCACAGTTGGATTGTGTATAGGTCGGAGAGGATGGGATGGGAGATACACAGATTGGTGACTTTGGGAGAGTCCACGGTAACAAGTATTGTAGAAACTCTTCAATGTACTGCTGTTAGTGTTACAGAAACACAGGTCTACTTACAGGCCTTCCTGGGCTTGCGGTAGGATTTGGCAGACTCCTGGCAGAGGCAGCCTCCACTCAAACCCTCTCTCCTCCTCCCTGAGTGACACAAAGCAAACTGCTGTATTAGTCTGAGTGCCATTCAGTTTCTGACAACTATTTGCCATTCAAAAACATTACTATCATGGGCTGTCAGAAACAGACTGACAAGCAGGCTAGGATTGTATCCACTTACTGGACAAATAGCAATGACTTCCTAATCACTCACTCTTACAGTCACACAGTCTGTCATGGTGTCTGTGGGGGGGTTGATTTGGTCTCCAACTCTCCCTGGGTCCTCCACTGTAGTGGCACTGACACCTGAACTTCGTACATCAGTTCAGGAACCCCTTGGTAGAGAGGATAAGAGAGAGAGAAAGGTTGATCAGAATGGATATGTACAGTGCACTTGGAAAGTATTCAGACCCCTTGACTTTTTCGACATTTTGTTAAGTTACAGCCATATTCTAAAATGGATTAAATCATTTTTTACCTCATCAATCTGCACACAATACCCAATAATGACAAAACTGTTTTTTAGAATTGTTTGCAAATGTATAAAAAAAAAAAGAAAAATTAGTTAGATCTAAGTATGGTGATTGTGTTTAAGGTCAGAGAGAACTCCCATTTGTTTCTGTAAAATAGAACATGACTGTTTTTCTCCTAGTCCTGGATTGTCCATTAATTGTAAGTTAACTGTAACTTATTCAAACCATTTACTCAGTCATTTGTCGAAGCACCTTTGGCAGCGATTACAACCTTGAGTCTTGTTGGGTATGACGCTGCAACCTGAAGGTCCAGGCACACCTGTATTTGGGGAGTTTCTCCCATTCTTTTCTGCAGATCCTCAAGCTCTGTCAGGTTGGACGGGGAGCGTCACTGCACAGCTATTTTCACGTCTCTCCAGAGATGTTTGATCGGGTTCAAGTCCGGGCTCTGGCTGGGCCACTCAAGGACATTCAGAGACTTGTCCCGAAGCAACTTCGACATTATCTTGGCTGTGTGCTTAGGGTCGTTGTGAACCTTTGCCCCAGTCTAAGGTCCTGAGCACTCTGGAGCAGGTTTTCATCAAGGATCTCTGTACTTTGCTCCGTTTGTCACGCCCTGGCCTTAGTTATCTTTGTTTTCTGTAATATTTTGGTTAGGTCAGGGTGTGACAGGGGGGATGTTTGTGTATAGTTGTCTCGTCTGGGGTGGTTGTATGGTATAGGGGGTTTTGGTAGAGTGTATGGGTTTGTGTTGAGTGTAGGTGTCTAGGTAAGTCTATGGTTGCCTGAATGGTTCTCAATCAGAGACAGCTGTCATTCATTGTCTCTGATTGGGAGCCATATTTAAGGCAGCCATAGGCAGTAGGCTTTTGTGGGTAATTGTCTATGTTTAACGTGTGTAGCTTGTGTATGCACTTACGTTTGTAGCTTCACGGTCGTTTGTTGTTTTGTTTTGTAAAAGTGTTCGTTTTTTCGTGTTTCATCTTCAAAAAATAAAAGAAGATGTATTTCTCTCACTCTGCGCCTTGGTCCACTCTTCCTCAAAGTTACGACGATCGTGACAGAATTACCCACCATACCAGGACCAAGCAGCGTGAATCAAGGCAGCAGCAGCGAACGCACGATTATAGGAATTGGGAGGAAATTCTGGACAGCGGAGGACCCTGGGCACAACCGGGAGAATATCGCCGCCCCAAAGCTGAGCTGGAGGCAGCGAAAGCAGAGAGGCGGCGGTATGAGGAGGCAGCACGGAAGCAGGAGAAGGATCTGGGCTATACAACCTGGGAGGAGATCGACAGGTGGGCGATCGACCCAAGGAGAGTGCCGGAGCCCGCCTGGGATTCGATGGAGCAATGTGCGGAGGGATACCGGCGAATGGAGGCAGCACGACGAAGCGGTAGGAAGCCTGTAAATCAAGGCCAAACATTTCTTGGGAGGGGGCTAAAGGGTAGTGTGGCGAAGTCAGGTAGGAGACCTGCGCCAACTTCCCGATCTTACCGTGGAGAGCGAGAGTACGGGCAGACACCGTGTTATGCGGTAGAGCGCACGGTGTCTCCTGTACGTGTACATAGCCCGGTTCGGTACATTCCAGCTCCACGTATCGGCCGGGCTAGATTGAGCATTGAGCCAGGTGCCATAAAGCCGGCTCAACGCGTCTGGTCTCCAGTGCGTCTCCTCGGGCCGGCATACATGGCACCAGCCTTACTCATGGTGTCCCCGGTTCGCCAACACAGCCCAGTGCGGGTTATTCCACCTCCCCGCACTGGTCGGGCTACGGGGAGCATTCAACCAGGTAAGGTTGGGCAGGCTCAGTGCTCAAGGGAGCCAGTACGCCTGCACGGTCCGGTATATCCGGCGCCACCTCCCCGCCCCAGCCCAGTACCACCAGTGCCTACACCACGCACCAGGCTTCCTGTGCGTCTCCAGAGCCCTGTTCCTCCTCCACGCACTAGCCCTGTGGTGCGTGTCTCCAGCCCGGTACCACCAGTTCCGGCACCACGCACCAAGCCTCCTGTGCGTCTCCAGAGCCCTGTTCCTCCTCCACGCACTAGCCTTATGGTGCGTGTCTCCAGCCCGGTACCGCCAGTTCCGGCACCACGCACCAAGCCTCATGTGCGTCTCCAGAGTCCTGTGCGTCCTGTTGCTCCTCCCCGCACTAGCCTTAAGGTGCGTGTCCTTAGCCCGGTACCTCCAGTTCCGGTACCACGCACCAGGCCTACTGTGCGCCTCAGCCGGCCAGAGTCTGCCGTCTGCCCAGTGCCGCCTGCATTGTCCGTCTGCCCAGAGCCGTCAGAGCTGCCCGTCTGCCCAGAGCCGTCAGAGCTGCCCGTCTGTCCCGAGCCATTAGAGCTGCCCGTCTGTCCCGAGCCGTCAGAGCTGCCCGTCTGTCCCGAGCCGTCAGAGCTGCCCGTCTGTCCCGAGCCGTCAGAGCTGCCCGTCTGTCCCGAGCCGTCAGAGCTGCCCGTCTGTCCCGAGCCGCTAGAGCCGTCCGCCAGTCAGGAGCAGCCAGAGCCGTCCGCCAGACAGGAGCAGCCCGAGCCGTCCGCCAGACAGGAGCAGCCAGAGCCGTCCGCCAGACAGGAGCAGCCAGAGCCGTCCGCCAGACAGGAGCAGCCAGAGCCGTCCGCCAGACAGGAGCAGCCAGAGCCGTCCGCCAGACAGGAGCAGCCAGAGCCGTCCGCCAGACAGGAGCAGCCAGAGCCGTCCGCCAGACAGGAGCAGCCAGAGCCGTCCGCCAGACAGGAGCAGCCAGAGCCGTCCGCCAGACAGGATCAGCCAGAGCCGTCCGCCAGACAGGATCAGCCAGAGCCGTCCGCCAGCCATGACCAGCCAGAGCCGTCCGCCAGCCATGACCAGCCAGAGCCGTCCGCCAGCCATGACCAGCCAGAGCCGTCAGCCAGCCATGACCAGCCAGAGCCGTCAGCCAGCCATGACCAGCCAGAGCCGTCAGCCAGCCAGGATCTGCCAGAGCCGCCAGCCAGCCAGGATCTGCCAGAGCCGCCAGCCAGCCAGGATCTGCCAGAGCCGCCAATCAGCCAGGATCTGCAAGAGCCGCCAATCAGCCAGGATCTGCCAGAGCCGCCAATCAGCCAGGATCTGCCAGAGCCGCCAGTCAGCCAGGATCTGCCAGAGCCACCAAAGCGGGTATTAACTATGGTGGAGTGGGGGCCACGTCCCGCACCCGAGCCGCCGCCGTAGGAAGGCCCACCCGGACCCTCCCCTTCTGTGTCAGGTTTTGCGGCCGGAGTCCGCACCTTTGGGGGGGGGGGTACTGTCACGCCCTAGCCTTAGTTATCTTTGTTTTCTGTAATATTTTGGTTAGGTCAGGGTGTGACAGGGGGGATGTTTGTGTATAGTTGTCTCGTCTGGGGTGGTTGTATGGTATAGGGGGTTTTGGTAGAGTGTATGGGTTTGTGTTGAGTGTAGGTGTCTAGGTAAGTCTATGGTTGCCTGAATGGTTCTCAATCAGAGACAGCTGTCATTCATTGTCTCTGATTGGGAGCCATATTTAAGGCAGCCATAGGCAGTAGGCTTTTGTGGGTAATTGTCTATGTTTAACGTTTGTAGCTTGTGTATGCACTTACGTTTGTAGCTTCACGGTCGTTTGTTGTTTTGTTTTGTAAAAGTGTTCGTTTTTTCGTGTTTCATCTTCATGTATTTCTCTCACGCTGCGCCTTGGTCCACTCTTCCTCAAAGTTACGACGATCGTGACACCGTTCATCTTTCCCTTGATCCTGACTAGTCTCCCAGTCCCTGCCGCTGAAAAACATCCCCAAAGCATGATGCTGCCACCACCATGCTTCACCGTAGGGATGGTGCCAGGTTTCCTCCACATGTGACGCTAGGCATTCAGCCCAAAGATTTCAATATTGGATTCATGAGACCAAAGAATCTTGTTTCTCATGGTCTGAAAGTCCTTTAGGTGCTTTTTGGCAAACTCCAAGTGGGCTGTCATGTGCCTTTTACTGAGGAGTGGCTTCCGTTTGGCCACTACCATATGGGCCTGATTGGTGGAGTGCTGCAGAGATGGTTGTCCTTGTGGAAGGTTCGCCCATCTCCACAGAGGGACTCTGGAGCTCTGTCAGAGTGACCAAGGTCCTACCCCTGATTGCTTAGGCAGGGCGGCCAGGGCGGCCAGCTCTAGGAAGAGTCTTGGTGGAGGCCACTGTGTTCTTGGGGACCTTCAATGCTGCAGACATTTTTTGGTACCCTTCCCCAGATCTGTGCTTTGACACAATCCTGTCTCCAAGCTCTACGGACAATTATTTCAACCTCATGGCTTGGTTTTTGCTCTGATATGCACTGTCAACTGTGGGAACTTATATAGACGGGTGTGTGCCTTTCCAAATCATGTCCAATCAATTGAATTTACACAGGTGGACATCTCAAGGATGATCAATAGGAACAAATTAAATCAAATGTAATTTGTCACATGCCGAAAACAACAGGTGTAGACCTTACCGTGAAATGCTTACTTACAAGCAAACAATATACAGTGCCTTGCAAAAGTATTCATCCCCCTTGACATTTTTCCTATTTTGTTGCATTACAACCTGTAATTTAAATAGATTTTTATTTAGATTTCATGTAATGGACATATACAAAATAGTCCAAATTGGTGAAGTGAAATTTAAAAAATAACTTGTTTCAAATAAATTACAAAAATTAAAAACGGAAAAGTGGTGCGTGCATGTGTATTCACCCCCTTTGCTATGAAGCCCCTTCAGAAGTCACATAATTAGTTAGATTGCACACAGGTGTACTTTATTTAAGTGTCACGTGATCTGTCACATGATCTCAGTATATATACACCTGTTTTGAAAGGTCCCAGATTCTGCAACAACACTAAGCAAGGGGTACCACCAAGCAAGCGGCACCATGAAGACAGAGGATCTCTCCAAATATGTCAAGGACAAAGTTGTGGAGAAATACAGATCAGGGTTGGATTATAAAAAAATATCAGAAACTTTGAACATCCCAAGGAGCACCATTAAATCCATTACTAAAAAATGGAACGAATATGGCACCCCCAAAAAATCCTGCTATGAGAGGGCCGCCCACCAAAACTCACGGACCAGGCAAGGAGGGCATTAATCAGAGAGGCAACAAGGAGACCAAAGATAACCCTGAAGGAGCTGCAAAGCTCCACAGCAGAGATTGGAGTATCTGTCCAAAAATAAGCAAACACATTTGGTGTTTGTCAAAAGGCATGTGGGAGACTCCCTAAACATATGGAAGAAGTTACTCTGGTCAGATGAGACTAAAATTGAGCTTTTTGGCCATCAAGGAAAACGCTAAGTCTGGCGCAAACCCAACACCTCTCTTCACCCCAAGAACTTTGTCCCCACAGTGAAGCATGGTGGTGGCAGCATCATGCTGTGGGGATGTTTTCATCGGCAGGGACTGGGAAACTGGTCAGAATTGAAGGAATGATGGATGGTGCTAAATACAGGGAAATTCTTGAGGGAAACCTGTTTCAGTCTTCCAGAGATTTGAGACTGGGACAGAGGTTCACCTTCCAGCAGGGCAATAACCCTAAGCATACTGCTAAAGCAAAACTCATTTGGTTTAAGGGAAAACATTTAAAAGTCTTGGAATGGCTTAGTCAAAGCCCAGACCTCAATCCAATTGAGAATATGTGGTATGACTTAAAGATTGCTGTACACCAGCAGAACCCATCCAACTTGAAGGAGCTGGAGTAGTTTTGCCTTGAAGAATGGGAAGAAATCCCAGTGGCTAAATGTGCCAAGCTTATAGATACATACCCCAAGATACGTGCAGCTGTAATTGCTGCAAAAGGTGGCTCTACAAAGTATTGACTTTGTTATGCACACTCAAGTTTTCAATTTGTTTGTCTTATTTCTTATTTGTTTCACAAGAAAAAATATTTTGCATCTTCAAAGTGGTAGGTATGTTGTGTAAATCAAATGATACAAACCCCCCAAAAAATCTATTTTAATTCCAGGTTGTAAGGCAACAAAATAGGAAAAATACCACGGGTGAATAATTTCGCAAGACACTGTACTTCAAGAAATAGAGTTAAGAAAATATTTACTAAATAAACTAAAGTTAAAAAAGATATATATATCAAAAAGTAACACATGAAAATGACGTAACAATAACGAAGCTATATACAGAGGGTACCGGTACTGAGTAAATGTGCTGGTTTACAGGTTAGTCGAGGTAATTTGTAAAGGGACTATGCATAGATAATAAACAGCGAGTAGCAGCAGTGTAAAAACAAAGGGGGGGTCAATGTAAATAGTCCGGGTGGCCATTTGATTAATTGTTCAATAGTCTTATGGCTTGAGGGTAGAAGCTGTTAAGGAGCTTTTTGGTCCTAGACTTGGCTGCTCCAGTACCACTTGCTGTGCGGTTGCAGAGAGAACAGTCTATGACATGGGTGACCGGAATCTTTGAGAATTTTTTGGGCCTTCCTCTGACACCGCCTAGTATATAGGTCCTGTAATGTACGGGGCCATACGCACGACCCTCTGTAGCGCCTTACGGTCAGATGCCGAGGAGTTGCCATACCAGGCGGGGATGCAACCGGTCAGGATGCTCTCGATGGTGCAGTTGTATAACTTTTTGAGGATCTGGGGACACATGCCAAATCTTTTCTGTCTCCTGAGGGGGAAAAGGTGTTGTCGTGCCCTCTTCACAACTGTCTTGGTGTGTTTGGACCAAGGATAGTTCGTTGGAGATGTGGACACCAAGGAACTTGAGACTCTCGACCCACTCCTCTTCAGCCCAGTCGATGTTAATCGGGGTCTGTTCGGCGCTCCTTTTCCTATAGTCCATGATCAACTCCTTTGTCTTGCTCACATTGAGGGAGTGGTTGTTGTCCTTGCACCACACTGCCAGGTCTCTGACCTCCCCCCTATAGGCTGTCTCATCATTGTCAGTGATCAGGCCTACCACTGTTGTGTTGTCAGGAAATGTAATGATGGTGTTGGATTCATTCATGGCCACGCATCCGTGGGTGTACAGGGAGTACAGGAGGGGTATTGAGGATCAGAGTGGCAGATGGAAACCATGTGGCAGAACCATGTGGCAGATGGAAACCATGTGTTTGACACCATTCCACTGATTCAGCGCCAGACATTACCACAAGCCCATTCTCCCCAATTAAGGTCCCACCAACCTCCTGTGCATGATAGTCACACTGTTGCCATGCTAGAAAGAAGAAACGTGCCAATATGGTTAGCAATGATAATGGGAGTCCATAAAGTATGCAGTTTATAATTTAGGTTTGGGTTATCATAAAGGTTAATGGTTGTGAAGGGGATTTTCCAGGTGAACAAATGGGAGAGCAGTTGATCATATTAATCTAAATCATTTCAGTTTATTACAAGAATTCAAGGAGAACATCTCCAGAGCAGAAGCCAAGAGAAATGTCTAACGGGCTTCTCTGAGAGGGCACTTATATATTAATCCCACAGCACCGAGTGTTGAGTAAACACCAGCCCGAGAGGCTTGTAGGAAGTCACAACATCAGCTGCTACAGAATCACAGTGTCACAGATACATTATCAGTGTGTCCTCTGCAAAGTCTGGCAGCAAACTTTAACCATAACATTCAACACTGGCAGACATTTGATTCTGGCAGTTAAACAGGTCAAAGGAAGGAATATCAGTACTTAGTAACAGTGAATCACATACAGGAAAATGATTAATCAAACATTTCCCATTACAATGGTTTAAGTCACATGTGGTAGAAAAGAAGAAGAAAAACCCACCAGTACGAGAGTGTAAGCCTTCGGCAGCTTGTCCTTGATGAGTTGGACTATGGCCATAATGCCTCCACAGATCTGTTCTGCAGTGTGACCGTGATTATGGGTGCCCACCCACAGCACCACAACCTGTTGGAGGCAGAGGCACAAACATCAACTTGGTGGGCAGGTTCATTCATACCACTTCATTTAAAAGCATGTTCAATGATTGATACTGAAAGTGCTTTTTGGCCTGGGAACAGGCTTGGGACCATTGATCTGTGCAGCCATTAGGGTTTAAAATCTGAACAATGAGTAGTGTATGATCACATCAACACAACATTAGTATGTCAGCTACAATAACATAGCAGCTGTTATTCAGTTGTGCAACTGGTTACCACCAGTGGTAAAGAGCACCACAGTCAGGCAGAAAAATCTGAATGTTCTATCAAAGTGAGAACAATTAGTTTCCCTGGCTGATATTGCTGCTACTAACAAATACATGAATGGTCAACAAACTCAATGTATTACAAACGCTGGTGGTAACCAGATGATCCCAATAATATAGGCAGCTTAGTAAACGATGCCCCCCTCTGGTATGTCCTATTGCAAACTGTCTGGGACTCATTGTTGTTTACCTGTTAATACTCAAATACACAAAAAAAAAATACTAAGTCAAAGACTAAATGAACTGCAATACACTGGTCTCAAATATATTAGCATAACTAGGTTACACAGAACCCACGGCCGACCCATTGTACAATGATATATTTTAATAATTTTATAACTTGTCCCATTACAACATGCCTAGCTCTGCCCATTGGGGCATGGCTCATGGAGCGCTCTTTGAAATAAATGCTCCTCGCATCTTCGTATTCCTCCAGATCGAGTTACAATATATCACCACACTTTCTTCTATGATATCATGGCGTTCTGCAAACAAACGTTTAAAGTGCATGGTGCCACTTACTGTGCTGGAATGTACGATCAATCATGTTCTGCCCAATTCTGTACTACCATGAAAATAAAATATCCCAAAAATCTGTACTAACTTCTTCCACACCCTCCCCTTCCCCAAAAAACCTTCCCCAATCCCCCTACCCGATTAAATTTGATCTATATCACGCTGAAATACTCCATCCTTAGGATTGTTCAGCATGTCAACAACCATTTCAACATTTCAACACTACTTAGGCGTTTCCACATGAACAGGTGATGAGATAGATTACTCCCTTGGTCTTGCATGAGATGATCCCCCTAACAGGGATTTTTCTACCTGTATGCGGGTGAAAGAAGAAGGATGTTTTTATAGTGCTATTGCACTGAGCGCATGAGCCACATTTGTAGTTCCCATTTGGAATGGGTGTCATTTTGTATACAAAACAATTGTTACTATGTGAATGAATGTCGCCGACAACCATCTAAAGGTATCTTCTATCGCAAACTGAATTATGACCCTACCCTAGAATTCCAGCATAATATCTCATCCACAGTGGAAAGTTGTTTGGAATCAGGACAAATCACCAAAAAAGAAGTGGAATTTCTATGTGTCAAATATCCTAAGATACCAACTTTGTATACAGCCGCTAAAATACACAAACAAGTGTCTCCTCCTCCAGGTAGACCCATTGTAGCAGCAATCGACTCTCTGACATCCAACATTTCTACATTTGTGGATTACCACATTAAACCGATGGTTGAGAATCTCCCATCTTATGTCAAAGACACTAGTCACATGATCTCATTGATAGAGGGCTTAGGAAGGATACCAGAGGGCACCCTGCTGGCCACTTTTGATGTGGAGAGCTTGTACACTAACATCCCACACACCGGAGGCTTGCAGGCGCTGCAACACGTCCTTCAGCAGAGAGACTCTACCCTTGCTCCATCCAATGATTGCATCTTACAACTTACTGAACTGATATTATCCAATAACTACTTTGTCTTTGAGTCAGACTTTTTCCTTCAAATTCAGGGTGTAGACATGGGCTCCCCTTTTCTCCCCAACTATGCAAACCTGTATGTGGGACAATTTGAGGAAGCACTCCTTTACAAAACAGAGACACACCACTACTTTATAAAATCCTCCTATGGAAGAGATACATAGATGATGTCTTTGTGCTCTGGGAAGGAAGTCAGCAGGAACTAAATGAATTCCAAACTCTAGTAAACGAGAGCTCTGAATACCTCAAATTCACCATGCAGACTGATGAGAGAAAAATAAACTACCTGGATTTATGGATCATCAAAGAGAATGATGCATTACACACAGACTTACACACAAAGCCCACAGACACAATACCTTGCTATGTGTGGATAGTATTCATCCCCTTCCCCTCAAGAATGGTCTACCATATAGCCAGTTATGCATTGTTCAACGAATCTGTGGCCACCAGACAGATTTTGACAGCGATGCTAAAGAAATGACAGATAAATTAAAAATGAGAGGCTACAAGGACAAAACTCTTGATGCTGCAATTATGAAAATATCTCAAAAACCAAGAGAGGAATTACTAAAAACTCAACAAAAGAAGAAAAACAACGCAACCGTCTTTTGCACCAAGTACACCAAGGGTTCGGAGAAAATGAAAGCAATCCTTAAAAAGCACTGGCGTATTCTGCAATCAGACCAAAAAATTGCACACCTCTTCAAGGAACCCCCACTGGTGGTCTATATGCGTGGTCACAATATTGGAGATAGCTTGGTGAGATCTGACCTGCCCCCTGAGCCCCCTGAGCCCACTCAGACACTCTTGACACCCACTCCAAATGGAAACTACAAATGTGGCTCATGCGCACAGTGCAATAGCACTATAAAAACATCCTTCTTCAGACACCCACATACAGGGTGAAAAATCACTGTTAGGGGTTTTACAGTTGACCAGGGCAGCTCTAGCAGCGCACAAATTTGACTAACTGACTTGTTGGAAAGGTGGCATCCTATGACAGTGCCATGTTGAAAGTCTCTGAGCTCTTCAGTAAGGCCATTCTACTGCTATTGTTTGTATATGGACATTGCATGTCTCTGTGCTTGTCACGGATCCCTCCGGATGTTTTATCACACACACCAGTCCCCTATTCCCACTGATTAGTATTTGTATATATGTGCCCTTTGGTTTCCATTGGGGGGATAGATTATTGTTACAATGTCCGTTGGTGCGTGTGAGTACCTGTGCTGTGTGTTTTGGGCTTTCGTGCCCTTGTGGATTGCGCAGATGATTACAGGTCTCGTCCCGTGTGTTAAATCATTGTTCGAGTGTGTTATTTAATCGAGGTACTCCTCGCTCTTTTGTTTTGGGTTTCTACCCTGTGTGTTTTGTTACGTGTTTGTTTGGTCTTTGTTCCGTGCCCTTATACAGCACGCCGTACTTTGGGGTATAATAAAAAAAATCATATTACGCATTCCTGCGCTTGTCTCCCGATCCTTCACGCCAAAGTGACAGTGCTCGATTTTATACACCTGTCAGCAAATTTTAAGGGGTGTCCACCTACTTTTGTATATATAGTGTAGCAAGAAGTAAGACAATGACAAAACATTTGACAATAACAAGAAGAGGAGTCTTGAATCAGCGCACATAAGCAAAATAAAATAAAAGTGTAATCTACAATGTCGCAAACTATCCAAAAATGGAGTTGGGGTGAACACTAATCAATGAAGCTACCTGTGTGTAGCTATTCAACAATAGCAGCAAACTGAGTAAAATAGCAGGAGGAATATTGGGACAGGGACACAGAAAGGTGGATTTCTGAGGAGGAATGGAGGGGTAAAAAGAGGAAGAAGAGGTTGAAAAGTGTGAGGAAAGGAGAGGTTGGATTTTAATTTGAGGAAAATGGCGATAAAAATAGAGATAGGTCGTCAAAGAAGATTGGTGTCAAGTGCAAACAGAGTGAGCCGTGCTCCAGACCGAAGTTCTGGAGGAGAAATGGAAATGAACGAGGATGAGTTAAGTGAGGTGGAAGGTGTGGTGAAGAGCTCAGAGCCTGAGCCTGGCATTGATGGACATGATTAAAAAAAATAATCTGGTCCAGTAGGAGTGACTCTTTTGGAGAAAATTGATCTTTGCCTTTTGGCAGATCCATTTGTGGTTTCAGGGTAGGTTGGAAAGGAGTTGGGTGCAGTTGAATCAGTGAAGGTAACCTTTAGTGGACTTGTGATATTTGTTTGTGTTTCTTCGGACCTGAGGGAGCGGGAGCTCTGTGTCACGCAACTTGGGTCAAGATCTGTTTCTTGTTTTGCGGTAATGAAAGGGGTGATTTCTGGGGTAGTGTTAAGTGTGCAGGTGAAGCAATTGAAGTTGAAGATTCCTGGTGTTTGTGACGCCCTCCGTTTGGTGCGACGCAGACTCAATGGTGAGAGTGGTGAAACAGAGGAGTCACTGTCAGTCCTTTCCAGTTTTGAGTCTGAGGTTTTACCTGTGATGGGTTTGGATTTCTGAACTTTAAATGTTATTAATAATTAGTTATAATAGAGACCTGAGGGGTGCCATAGCCAAGGGACTACATCAGAGGTTAATGGTTAATTGTAGGGGGAAGGTATATGGTGGGTGCAATTAAGCTTGGAATGTACTGAGTGTAGAGAAAGCGATCACATGTGGCAGGTATTGATAAGGGGAGAGAGCCATGGATTAGTGATGAAGGGGGTTGAGGTCAGGTCAGGTCACGTTAAGGGAGAAAGAAAAGTTTATTGCCGTATCACTTAGTTTCCTGCCTAGCAATAAAGATACAATGTTTAGCGAGAAGGAGGAGACTCCACCCAAAGTGGGGTACAAATACCACCACTATTGTAAACATGTTTTTGTCGATTCAGCTGTTCGATCATTTGGAAAGAATAAACTTGGTTTAAGCTTTCACAGTGTCCATCGAGTTCTTTCTCTAATAAATAGAACACAGCACCTGACAATGTCATGTTAGGATATATCCATTATCCTGTTAGAGCTTTTGTGCCAAACCCACTGTGTTGTTTCAGGTGCATCGTTTAGGGTCATGTTCCAGCAGTGTGTAGGAGGGAGATTTCAAGATGTGGGAAGGGTTGCTGGAGGGCACGGGACAGAGGATTGTGTAGTTTCAATGGATAAAATTGTGTGTGTCAATTGTAGGAGTGCCCATGTTGCTGGGGATTGGAAGTGTCCGGTGCGAGAGAGGCAGGTGGAGGTGGCCAGAGTCACCGTAACGCAGAAGTTGTCATATGCTGAGGCAGTGAAGAAATACAAAGTGGACGGATGGAGCTTACATGGATATTCATGTAGTAAGTAGACCTACTGTCAGGGCACGTGCTTCTGATGGTCCTGGCATGGTTTCGAGGCCTGTTCAGAAATATTTCTCTCATGAATGCGCGGTGTCAAGGGACACTTTGATAATGAATAAAGTCGAATTCATAGCTTTTATTGGTAAGTCTATCAACACGACTCGGGTTGTAAAAAGCAGAAATGCCAGGTTGAAGGTTATTGTGGAGATGGCAAAAGAGATATTGGGAGTGACAGATGTTACTGTTGAAATGGTTGTTGACATGCTGAACAATCCTAAGGATGGAGTGTTTCAGCATGATATAGATGAAGTGTAATGGGATAGGGGGATCGGGGAGTTTTTGGGGGGGGAAGGGGGAGGTTGTGGAAGAAGTTAGTATGGATTTGTTTGGTTTTTTATTTTATTTTCATGGTAGTACAGAATTGGGCAGAACATGATTGATCGTACATTCCAGCACAGTAAGTGGCGCCATGCACTTTAACTTCTTTGGGATAGGGGGGCGCTGTTTTCACTTTGGGAAAAAATTGTGCCCAATTTAAACGGCCTCGTACTCTATTCTAGATCGTACAATATGCATATTACTATTACTATTGGATAGAAAACACTCTCAAGTTTCTAAAACCGTTTGAATTATATCTGTGAGTAAAACAGAACTCATTTTGCAGCAAACTTCCTGTCAGGAAGTGAAAAATCTGAAATCGAGGTTCTGTTCCAGGGCCTCCCTATTCATTTGCTTGAAATCTATGGATATACATGCACTTCATACGCCTTCCACTAGAAGTCAAGAGGCAGTGGGAGGTGGAATGGGGTGTCTAGCTTGATCTGAGGTCGAACAAGAGCTCTTGGAATGACGTGACCCCAAATTTCCTTTGTTCAGCAAGGCGCGGGAAGGAACCCTGAATTGCCTTCTGAAAAGCTTTCGGTATAGACGGCTAATATCTCCGGCTTTGATTTTATTTGATACATGTGATAATATCATCGTAATGTATGTTTTTTCAATATAGTTTTATCAGATTATTGAACGTTTATCGGGAGTTTTGGCGTTTTCCGTTCTCTGCGTTTGGTGAAGATGGACAACTTCGCGCCACTTGGCTAGCTTTGGTTGCTAATTCGACAGGAGAAGAGGACATTCTAAAACCAAACAACAATTTATTCTGGACAAAGGACTCCTTGTACAACATTCTGATGGAAGCTCAGCAAAAGTAGGAACCATTTATGATGTTATTTCGTATTTCTGTGGAAAATGTTTAGTACTATTTTCCGCCCTCATTGCAGGCGCTGTCTCGCTATAACGTAAGCTGTATGTCGTAGTAAAGTTATTTTTAGAATTCTAACACGGCGATTGCATTAAGAACTAGTGTATCTTTCATTTGCTGTACAACATGTATTTTTTAGTAAAGTTTATGATGAGTTCTTTGATTAGATTAGGTGAGTGTCAGAAATATATCCGGATAATTTTGTGCAGTTTGGCTACGTATTCACATTGTAAAACCACGATTTGTACCGCTAAATATGCACATTTTCGAACAAAACATATATGTATTGTGTAACATGATGTTATAGGACTGTCATCTGATGAAGGTTGTCAAGGTTAGTGAATAATTTTATATCTTTTGCTGTTTTTTTGCGATCGCTACCTTTGCGGTGAATGAATGCGGTTGTGTGGTTGGCTATTGTGGTACGCTAATATAATGCTATATTGTGTTTTCGCTGTAAAACACTTAAAAAATCTGAAATATTGGCTGGATTCACAAGATGTTTATCTTTCATTTGCTGTACACCATGTATTTTTCATAAATGTTTTATGATGAGTATTTAGGTATTTCACGTTGCTCTCTGTAGTTATTCTTGCTGCTTCGGTGCTATTTGTGATTGTAGCTGCAATGTAAAACTATGATTTATACCTGAAATATGCACATTTTTCGAACAAAACATAGATTTATTGTATAACATGTTATAAGACTGTCATCTGATGAAGTTGTTTCTTGGTTAGTGACTAATTCTATCTCTATTTGGGGGTTTTGTGCAAGCTACCTGTGCTGTGAAAGAAATGTCTGTGCTTTTTTGTATTTGGTGGTGAGCTAACATAAATATACGTGGTGTTTTCGCTGTAAAACATTTATAAAATCGGACATGTTGGCTGGATTCACAAGATGTTTATCTTTCATTTGCTGTATTGGACTTGTTAATATGTGAAAGTTAAATATTTCTAAAAAATATTTTTTGAATTTCGCGCGCTGCCTTTTCAGTGGAATGTGGGGGGGGGTTCCGCTAGCGGGGCTAGACAGGACGTTTGTTTGCTGACCACCATGATATCATAGAAGAAGGTGTGGTGAGCTACTGTAACTTGATCCGGAGGAATACGGAGATGCGAGGAGCATTTATTTCAAAGAGCGCTCCATGAGCCATGCCCCAATGGGCAGAGCTAGGCATGTTGGAATGGGACACATTTTAATATTATACAAATATATAATTATACAATGGGTCGGCCATGGTTCTGTGTAGGCTAGTTATGCTAATATACTTGAGACCAGTGTATTGCAGTTAATTTAGTCTTTGACTTAGTAAGTAAAATGTCTGAGTGTATTTGAGTGTAAACAGGTAAACAACAATGAGTCCCAGACAGTTTGCAATAGAACAGGTATTCCCAAACTGACGTCGAGGGTACTCCAAATAAAAATGTTATTCACATTTTTATTTTTTTAATAATAATAAAAAAATTCTTCACATTTTCAAATAGTCCATTTATATTTTCCAACGGGGCTATACATTTGGGTGAGATTTCTTTCTCGCCTGAGTAGCCTCGTTTCACTGCCAAACATAAAATTCAATCATCTGTGTTCAGCGAAATAACAACACAATGTCAAATACAGGTAGCCTAGTCAAATAATTAACATCCAATCACATTAACCGTTACACTCTCGCGGGAATTCCACTAGCGGTCCGTATGTAGCCAAACTTAGCTGCTGCTCATTCTGTTTGCTCAAAAATGGATATATGGTTAAAAAAAGTAAGGCCCACGTCCACAGAGACACATACCAGCTCTACTGGTAGTACTGCTACTACCAGCAGTACTACACCTGCGCCTGTCGACGACACAAGCTGTTCTGCTTCCACGAGCACATCCAATGCTAGCATCAGTAATTCTACATTTGTTGTTAGCCCAGCTAGCATGGACACTGACAGTTGTGAATCTGATGCAGCAGAAGAGCTACTGCCCCCTTACCCGGGAAAGCACCGAACAACAGACAGGGACGTTGGACCATCGGAGATGCGCAAATAAGCAACTATATTGATTTGGGGTTCACTTATATTGGGAGTAGTGCCTTTCCTCAGCCACAGTGTGTTATATGTGCCAAAGTACTATCTCACAACTCGATGAAACCTCCACTCTTGCGCAGACATTTAGAAACAAAACATGCCCATTTGAAAAATAAGCCACAGGAGTTTTTTGAGTGAGAATTAAGACGACTTTTGAGTAGTAAGACATGTATAAAAGCAACAGATACCATTAATAAGAAGGGGCTAGAAGCGTCTTATATGGTGAGCTACCGAGAGGCTAGGACAGGCAAGCCCCATGCTACTGGACAACAGGACGGCTTTGTTACATCAAATGGACTTTGGTGGTCAAGATGTGTTGGTATCTGTTCTGATGGTGCAAAAGCCATGACAGGGAGACATAGTGGAGTGGTAACGCACGTGCAAGCAGTTGCTCCCGATGCCACTTGGGTACACTGCAGCATCCACCAAGAGGCTCTTGCTGCCAAGGGAATGCCTGACAGCTTGAAAGACCTTTTGGACGCGACAGTGAAAATGGTTAACTTTGTTAAAGCAAGGCCCCTGAACGCTCGTGTATTTTCTGCACTATGCAATGATATGGGCAGCAACCATGTAACGCTTTTACAACATACAGAAGTGTGCTGGTTATCAAGGGACAAAGTATTGACACATTTTAATTAATTGAGAGACGAGCTTAAAGTTTTCTTTACTGATCATAATTTTCACTTGTCTGATGACGAGAATCTCACAATACTGGCCTATCTGGTTGATGTTTTTTTTTTCGCCTGAATGATCTGAATCTAGGATTACAGGGAATCTCCACAACGATATTCAATGTGCGGGACAAAATTGAGGCTATGATTAAGAAGTTGGAGCTCGATTGGGCTGCGCTCAGAGTATCCTGCAAATCGCACTGTTAAGACACGGATGCCCTTTGCAACCACGTACCTATGTGAGAGTGGATTCTCGGCCCTCACTAGCATGAAAACTAAATACATGCCCAGACTGTGTGTGGGAAATGATTTAAGACTGAGACTCTCTCTAATACAACCCAACATTGCAGAGTAATGTGCATCCTTTCAAGCAGACCCTCCTCATTAACCTGTGGTGAGTTATTCACCAGTTTAGATTAACAAATAAGGTTTTATATGTAAGATGGTTAAATAAAGAGCAAAATTGTTGATTATCAGTATATTATTACTTGTGCCCTGGTCCTATAATAGCTCTTTGTCATTTCCTATGTTGTTGTGACTAAAACTCACACTCACTCTTATGTTTAATAAATGTATCGTACTGTATAGTGTGTGTGTGTCAGGCTTACAATAAACGCAAAAAAACTAAATTTGAGAGTGCACTGACCCTTGTGCTGGAGGGGGTACGCAGCTGGAGGTTGAACGTTTGAAGGGGAACGCGACAATAAAAAGTTTGGGAACCGCTGCTTGAATAGGACATACCAGAGGGGGGCATTGTTTACTAGGCTGCCTATATTATTTGGATCATCTGATTACCACCAGTGTTTGTCATACATTGAGTTTGTTGACAGACCAGTGGACGCCTTTTCATAAAGAGATGTACGTATAGCATTTATAGAATGGCATGTATTTATAAGTAGCAGCAATATCAGCCAGGGAAACTAATTGTTCTCACTTTGATAGAACATTCAGATTTTTCTGCCTGACTGTGGTGCTCTTTACCACTGGTGGTAACCAGTTGCACAACTGAATAACAGCTGCTATGTTATTGTAGCTGACATACTAATGCTGTGTTGATGTGATCATACAC
Organism: Salvelinus namaycush; assembly: GCF_016432855.1. Classification (NCBI taxonomy): domain Eukaryota; kingdom Metazoa; phylum Chordata; class Actinopteri; order Salmoniformes; family Salmonidae; genus Salvelinus; species Salvelinus namaycush. The sequence continues at coordinate 66,831,393 of NC_052311.1, read as the reverse complement.
TACTCATTGTTCAGATTTTAAACCCTAATGGCTGCACAGATCAATGGTCCCAAGCCTGTTCCCAGGCCAAAAAGCACTTTCAGTATCAATCATTGAACATGCTTTTAAATGAAGTGGTATGAATGAACCTGCCCACCAAGTTGATGTTTGTGCCTCTGCCTCCACCAGGTTGTGGTGCTGTGGGTGGGCACCCATAATCACGGTCACACTGCAGAACAGATCTGTGGAGGCATTATGGCCATAGTCCAACTCATCAAGGACAAGCTGCCTAAGGCTTACACTCTCGTACTGGTGGGTTTTTCTTCTTCTTTTCTACCACATGTGACTTAAACCATTGTAATGGGAAATGTTTGATGAATCATTTTCCTGTATGTGATTCACTGTTACTAAGTACTGATATTCCTTCCTTTGACCTGTTTAACTGCCAGAATCAAATGTCTGCCAGTGTTGAATGTTATGGTTAAAGTTTGCTGCCAGACTTTGCAGAGGACACACTGATAATGTATCTGTGACACTGTGATTCTGTAGCAGCTGATGTTGTGACTTCCTACAAGCCTCTCGGGCTGGTGTTTACTCAACACTCGGTGCTGTGGGATTAATATATAAGTGCCCTCTCAGAGAAGCCCGTTAGACATTTCTCTTGGCTTCTGCTCTGGAGATGTTCTCCCTGAATTCTTGTAATAAACTGAAATGATTTAGATTAATATGATCAACTGCTCTCCCATTTGTTCACCTGGAAAATCCCCTTCACAACCATTAACCTTTATGATAACCCAAACCTAAATTATGAACTGCATACTTTATGGACTCCCATTATCATTGCTAACCATATTGGCACGTTTCTCCTTTCTAGCATGGCAACAGTGTGACTATCATGCACAGGAGGTTGGTGGGACCTTAATTGGGGAGAATGGGCTTGTGGTAATGTCTGGCGCTGAATCAGTGGAATGGTGTTTTTCATGGTTTTCAGGTGTTTGATGCCATTCCACTTGCTCTATTCCGAACGTTATTATGAACCGTTCTCCCCTCAGCAGCCTCCTGTGCTATCATGTATGTTTCCAACCACAGGGAGTGCTACCCAGGGGTAAGATGCCCAACCCCCTGCGGGAGAGGAACGCCCAGGTCAACAAGCTGGTCAAGGAGGCCGTGTCCTCTCTCCCCCATGCCTCCCTCCTCAACGTGGACCCTGGCTTTGTGCACTCGGATGGCAGCATCTCCCACCAGGACCTGTATGACTTCCTCCACCTCACCCCTCAGGGCTACCAGGCTGTGTGCCAGCCGCTACACGCCCACCTCAAGGGCCTGCTGAAGAAACAGGCTGAAAACTGAAGACCAACTGATGGAGAACTGATGGCCAATGACCCAATGACCCACTCACTACATCAGAGGTGAAAACCCTGGTCCTGGAGAGCCAGAAGAGTACAGGCTTTTAGCACATTCACTGCTTTTAGGACACTTTTTAGTATTTAAGTACAGACTTTTGTTCCAACCCATGATTCAAATAATGATCTAGTCCTTGATTAGTTGAATCACATTGAATGTTTTGAATGCTGGGCTAGAAGAAAAGCCTGAACTTAAAAGGCTTTCCAGAACCAGGGTTGGTAACCACTGCACAACTCTATTCTGTGGGACCGTACTGTAACTTACCACCAAAATGGCTGAGTAGAGGACCGCTAAGCACTAATAGGATCAAACATCTGTGTTAGTAGTCAGGTTTGACCACTTATCACCATTTGAGATTTGATTGAGCTGATTTGAGAGATTGTCCTTCTCTTTAGTTTCATTCTGTATTATGGATATGGTGTACAATATGTCAGGATCTGTCTTTTCTGGCTGATAGATACTTTATAAGAGCTTCCCCACAGAAGGGTTAGGAGAATCAGAAAACCTACCATACTAAAGGTTTGTTTTGTTTCCTCTCAAAATATCAACATTTCTTGTCTTTTTCTCCTCATGTAGCTTAACCTACAGTCCTATTGATCTGATTGGTTACTGATCTGATTGATTACTAATAATATAATTTCCCTTTCCCTTTAATGGTGTCCCATATGTGTTTAGAAACAGAGACCATTTAAGGTGATGATGCAACAAGGCGTCACTTGGCCAGTATGCTCCACTGTTAAAGCATTACTTGTTTCCGGTATCTGTTTACCGCCGTTGCTTTTTGTGACTTGTGAAGATTTAGGCTGAATATGTCTTATTTTGGCTGCACAAATATGGAGAATGAAGGGGAAAGATATGGTGTATTTTGAGTGAATGATGAGGGCATTTCAAAGTAGCGCTGAGACTGGTGGGTATTTAGCTTGGATATGACATGATACTGAGTCAGTGTGTATGGATGTGTTGTAGCTAGCTTATACTTGTCTTGCACTCTTTATTCAAAGGTAGTCACCCCACGAGACCCAAGACTCCCTATAAAAGGCTGCTTTGACTGTTTGTATATACTGCATATGTAGGCCTACCAGCCTCCGTACTTGACCATGGTTGTGTTGTTGAGTGTTGATTGTGTCAAAATGCAGTGCATTAAAACTAATGAAAGCTTACAGTATGTGTGGACATTGCTTTGTTTGCAGCTTCCAACCACTGAAGTGTGTCTGCATGATGGCTCTGCAAAGAAACGTTTTTAAACCAAAATAATAACATCAATGACCTTTAGCTGTATCTTGTCAAAATATCCAGTGTGTATGTTCCAGTGTGTGTTTGATTGCTTAATGTACTCAAACTAATGGGTGCAGTGAGAGTACACATGGAACACAACAATGGAGAGATGTATTGGGATGACCAAACAGTTTTATACCTGCATGTGATGTTGTGAGCACATCCAAGATACTGTACCTGTATGTGTTGAGTTATGCCTGAGCAGAGAACCACAAGAGAGCTGTCTAGTGACACACAGTACTGTGATGAGACGTTGGACCCACTCCTTTGTATGGTTAGTTGGCAGTGTCAGTTGTCGAGAAGTGTTTACTAGTTCCACCTTACAGCTTCTAACATGCCCGGAAATGGAAGCTCAAGAGACCAAGTGTAAATATCTGTTTTTAAGTTGGTCTTCAGAGATATCATCGACATGGGGATGAATGATCCAGCCAATCCAGCGTAGCGGTGTGGAGTCCAATACCATGACTGATTAATGGAATCCAGCAAGCACCAAACTGTTTTGCCGTGAAAGAATGTTCATGTGAGATTTGACTCTGTGCAAACAGAACTTCTCTAACCCTTTCACATAAACTGTCATTTAGTTTGCTCTAATCGCTTGAATGATGATCTGGGCAGCATATTGACCTATCAGATCAATGATGCTTTTATTTCCTCATTGCTTTGCGAGAGGAATATTTGATCATTGTCTTAATGTTTGCCAAGGAAACACAATCACAGTGTCTGGCTGACAGTTTCAAGTGGCCTTCAAGTCTTCAGGTGAATATTCTATTTAATGAACGTTATTTGTTAGTTTGCTCTGAAAGAAAGTATATTTATTGAACATAAGCCATGAAGGCAGAAGAGTGTTTTGCCATCACAGGTCAGTATCATGAAGAACTCTCATCCACCTGTCAGGCTGACTTCACTCATCAATAACACTATGAGGTGTTGTTTTGGCCAACGTCCACTTTTTCCAAAACGCTTGGCGGATATAACAGAATCCACAAGGTAGGTGTAGGTAGGGGCACATGCTTCATAGAACATGGCCCATTTTTATCTCAGATTGAGACACACGTCTATATAAAGGGCTGAAGTAACTGCAGAGTTTAGTTGTTCATTCAGTAGTAGCTGCAGAGGTGTGTTTGCACATTCACAAGGATATTGTGGCCAGAGGAATGGGAATAAAGATGATTTTGCTGTTCTGTGTATTGGCATTCACTGGCCAAGGGCAAGGTAAAGTATTGAACATTCTGTTTGATTTACTGTTGAATGTATTTGGCTTTATAATGTACAGTGAGTTATAGCAGGTTACACGTATTACAGCTGCTACTGGTGTGCATCATATGAGGTGTCTGTGAAAGAACTACATTTAGCTCTTAACTCATATGGAGACTTATAGACATCTGCATTTGAATGTTTCTTTCTGATGTTTTGAGTGTTTCATGAAGCGTTGCAGACAGATAGCCATCTCATAGTAGTTGCATACAGACATCCATCATACAGACACATCCATCATACAGACACATCCATCATACAGAAATTTGCATCGTAGCTTCTGAGAATAATATTGACGAACACACAGAGACGGTGCCTGAGTTTATCAGGAAGTGTGTAGGAGATGTTGTACCCACTGTGACTATTAAAACCTACCCTAACCAGAAACCGTGGATAGATGGCAGCATTCGCGTAAAACTGAAAGCGCGAACAACCGCATTTAACCATGGCAAGGTGACTGGTGTAACAGTATAACTTAAAACCGTCCCCTCACCCCGACACGGGCGCGAACCAGGGACCCTCTGCACACATCAACAACTGACACCCACGAAGCATCGTTACCCATCGCTCCACAAAAGCCGCGGCCCTTGCAGAGCAAGGGGCAACACTACTTCTAGGTTTCAGAGCAAGTGACGTAACTGATTGAAACGCTACTAGCGCGTACCCGCTAACTAGCTAGCCATTTCACATCCGTTACACTGGGAACATGGCAGAAAACAAGCAGAGTAGTCATTTCCTCCACAAGGCAATCAAACAGGCAACATGTCAGTATAGAGACAAAGCGGAGTCGCAATTCAACGGCTCAGACACGAAATGTACGTGGCAGGGTCTACAGACAATCACAGATTACAAAAGGAAAACCATCCACGTCGAGGATGTTGACGTTGTGCTTCCAGGCAAGCTAAACACCTTCTTTGTCCGCTTTGAGGATAACACAGTGCCCGATAACAAGGACTGTGGGCTCTCCTTCTCCGTGGCCGACGTGAATAAGACATTTAAACATTTTAACCCTTGCAAGGCTGCCGGCTCAGACGGCATCCCTAGCCGCGTCCTCAGAGCCTGCCCAGACCAGCTGGCTGGTGTGTTTACGGACATATTCAAACTCTACCTATCCCAGTCTGCTGTCCCCACATTCTTCAAGATGGCCACCATTGTTCCTGTGCCCAAGAATGCAAAGGTAACTGAACAAAATGACGATCCCCCGTAGCACTCACTTCTATCATCATGAAGTGCTTTGAGAGACTAGTCAATAATCTTATCACATCTACCTTACCTGTCACCCTAGACCCACTTCAATTTGCTTACCACCCCAATAGGTCCACAGATGATGCAATCGCCATCATACTGCACATTGCCCTGTCCCATCTGGACAAGAGGAATGTCTATGTAAGAATGCCGTTCATTGACTACAGCTCAGCATTCAACACCATAGTACCCTCCAAGCTCATCATTAAGCTCGAGGCCCTGGGTCTGAACCCCGCCCTGTGCAAATGGGCCCTGGAATTCCTGACGGGCCGCCCCCAGGTGGTGAAGGTAGGAAACAACACCTCCACTTTGCTGATCCTCAATACTGGGGCCCCATAATGATGCGTGCTCAGCCCCCTCCTGTAGTCCCTATGTCACCCATGACTGCATGGCCAATCACGCTTCCAACTCAATCATCAAGTTTGCAGACATCACAACAGTAGTAGGCTTGATTACCAACAACGATGAGACAGCCTAAAGGGAGGAGTTGAGGGCTCTGGGAGTGTGGTGCCAGGAAAATAACCTCTCACTCAACATCAACAAAACAAAGGAGATGATCGTGGACTTCAGGAAACAGCAGAGGGAGCACCCCCCTATCCACATCGACAGGACCACAGTAGAGAAGGTGGAAAGTTTCAAGATCCTCGGCGTACACATCACTGGCAAACTGAAATGGTCCACCCACACAGACAGTGTGGTTCTGAAGAAGGCGCAACAGTGCCTCTTCAACCTCAGGAGGCTGAAGAAATTTGGATTGTGACCTAAAACCCTCACAAACTTTTACAGATGCACAATTGAGAGCATCCTGTCGGACTGTATCACTCCCTGGTACGGCAACTGCACCGCCCACAACCGCAGGGCTCTCCAGAAGGTGGTGCGGTCTGCACAACGCATCACCGGGGGCAAACTACCTGCCCTCCAGGACACCTACAGCACCTGTCAGGAAGGCCAAAAAGATAATCAAGGACAACAACCACCCGAGCCATTGCCTGTTCACCCCGCTATCATCCAGAAGGCGAGGTCAGTACAGGTGCAGCTTAGCTGGTGACCGAGAGACTGAAAAACAGCTTCTATCTCATGGCCATCAGACTATTAAATAGCCATCACTAGCACAGAGAGGCTGCTGCCTATATACACAGACTTGAAATCACTGGCCACTTTAATAAATCTAACACTAGTCACTTTAATAGTTTACATATCTTGCATTACTCATCTTCTATGTATGTACTGTATTCTATACTTTTCTACTATAACTTTGTCTATGCTGCGCTGACGTTGGTCATCCATATACAGTATTTATATATTCTTAATTCCCTTTACTTAGATTTGTGTGTATTGGATATATGTTGTGAAATCGTTAGATATTACTTGTTAGATATTACTGCACTGTCGGAGCTAGAAGCACAAGCATTTCGCTACACCTGCAATAATATCTGCTAAACACGTGTATGTGACCAATTCCATTTGATTTGAGTAGATCATACAGATTCATCAATCATTTAAAAATATCCATCAGACTTACTGTACATATCCATTAGGATCAACCTCTATCTCTCATCCTCTCTACCAAGGGATTCCTGAAACTGATGTACAACGTTCAGGTGTCAGTGAAGCTACACGTACAGTGGAGGACCCATGGAGAGTTGGAGACCAGATCAACCCCCCCAGACACCATGACAGACTGTGTGACTGTAAGGGTGAGTGATTAGGAAGTCATTGCTATTTGTCCAGTATGTATATTTTAAGGGTATACAGTAGTTTGTGATTTTCTTTTCACAATTCTGTCTGTTTCTGGCAGCCCATGATAGTAATGTTTTTGAATGGCAAATAGTTGGCAGAAACTGAATGGCACTCAGGCTAATACAGCAGTTTACTTTGTGTCACTCAGGGAGGAGGAGAGAGGGTTTGAGTGGAGGCTGCCTCTGCCAGGAGTCTGCCAAATCCTACCGCAAGCCCAGGAAGGCCTGTAAGTAGCCCTGTGTTTCTCTAACACTAACAGCAGTACATTGAAAAGTTACTACAATACTTGTTACAGTGGACTCTCTCAAAGTCACCAATCTGTGTATCTCTCTCCCATCCCATCCTCTCCGACCTATACACAACCCAGTTGTGGCAATGTGCCGAAGGAAAGGATTCAAGAATCAGTGGAAATGCCAGAAGATCATGGAAAGGGTAGACAGGTCAAAGGGTGATCAAGGCAAAAACTTCATGAGTATTCCAATTTAAAGAGTTGATCTTTAATAACTTCTTTATAAACATTGTAACCATGTTTTGTAATCTCATGTTGCTCGCTCAAGAACCATGACTGTTTCTGTTTATAAAAAAATAATATATAATTATACTCCTTTGAAATACACATTTTTATAACAAGTTTCACTATGTGTGTGGAGAGAGTTACAAGGCCCATCAACATCAGACCACCTCTGGACTGGAATGGAGGGACAGGTGAAGGGCCTGAGAGAGAAAGAAGAATGGGAGAGAAGGGAAACAAAGATAATGGGAGAGGAGGGGGACAAAGAATGGGAGAGGAGGGGACATAGGGAATGGGAGAGGAGGGGACATAGGGAATGGGAGAAGAGGGGACATAGGGAATGGGAGAAGAGGGGACATAGGGAATGGGGAGAGGAGGGGACATAGGGAATGGGAAAGGAGGGGACATAGGGAATGGGAGAGGAGTGGACATAGGGAATGGGAAAGGAGGGGACATAGGGAATGGGAGAGGAGGGGACATAGGGAATGGGAGAGGAGGGGACATAGGGAATGGGAAAGGAGGGGACATAGGGAATGGGAGAGGAGGGGACATAGGGAATGGGAGAGGAGGGGACATAGGGAATGGGAAAGGAGGGGACATAGGGAATGGGAAAGGAGGGGACATAGGGAATGGGAGAGGAGGGGACATAGGGAATGGGAGAGGAGGGGACATAGGGAATGGGAAAGGAGGGGACATAGGGAATGGGAGAGGAGGGGACATAGGGAATGGGAAAGGAGGGGACATAGGGAATGGGAGAGGAGGGGACATAGGGAATGGGAGAGGAGGGGACATAGGGAATGGGAAAGGAGGGGACATAGGGAATGGGAGAGGAGGGGACATAGGGAATGGGAGAGGAGGGGACATAGGGAATGGGAAAGGAGGGGACATAGGGAATGGGAAAGGAGGGGACATAGGGAATGGGAGAGGAGGGGACATAGGGAATGGGAAAGGAGGGGACATAGGGAATGGGAAAGGAGGGGACATAGGGAATGGGAGAGGAGGGGACATAGGGAATGGGAGAGGAGGGGACATAGGGGATGGGAGAGGAGGGGACATAGGGAATGGGAGAGGAGGGGAGGCAGGGAAGGAGAGTGAGGATGTTAAAAATAAATATACAGTGTATACATCTTCTTGATTTCTGTCTGTACCCCCCAGTTCACCATATGTCTGTATTGCATTTCCATGATGCATGAAAATGATCCTTGCACAAACACGTACGCAAACTAGAACCAAATTTAATTATACATAATAAAAACAATATTGTGACATTTAATTACTCATTATATCCCACCTAGGTCTTACTATAACAACCTACCCACTTACCAGTGACATCCAGACTAATGGTCTTGGACATTGAGATGTTAGTTAGAGGGTTCTTGGCCACACAGGTGTATATCCTTCCATTTTTCAAGGAGATGCCTACAGCCATCAAAGGACCAGTCGCCGGCAATGATTTGTTGATGTATTTCCACCAGTACTCACTGGTCGGCCGGGAGTCGGCTGAGCACTTCAGATTGGCATTAGTTACTGAGCCAATCACCACTAATCCTGGGCCAGAGATGTTCACACTCAGAGGGCCATCTACAGAGAGAGGTTCAGAGAAGTGGGGTCATAATAGGGAAAGTCTAAACAGAATCCTTGGGACATCCAACTCTGACATCACCCCATTGAAGTTGAAATATGAAATGGTTAAGGTAAGGGTTAAGGTTAGGGTTAGGTAAGCGTTATGGTTAAGGTTAAGATTTAGGGTAGGGATCAAATGCTTATCTTTTAAAATATTTTACCAACAGATTAAAACGCCAGTACTTACAGTTCACCAGTAGCTGGTATTTAGGGCTGGTGTTAGGACCAAAGAGGTTGGTGGCGACGCACTGATAGTTTCCATCGTTAGACACCTTGACTGGACTGAAGTGCAGAGAGTTGTTAGAGATGGTGATATCAGAGTTCAAGTTGTTGTTCAGGACCAGAGACCGGTTGTCCTTCATCCAGTAGATCAGGGGTAGCAAACTCATTCCACGGAGGGCCTAGTGTCTGCAGGTTTTTGGTTTTTCCTTTCAATAAAGCCCTAGACAACCAGGTGTGGGGAGTTCCTAACTAATTAGTGATGTTAATTCATCAATCAAGTACAAGGGAGGAGCGAAAACCCGCAGACACTCGGCCCCCCGTGGAATGAGTTTGACACCTGTGCAGTAGATGGTGTCATAGCGCCCGGTGACATCACAGGTCAGGGTTAGGTTGTCAGATGCTATTGGTAATTTGTTTCGTTTCACCATCACCGACGTTATAGCCTCGGTGAGGAGAGAGGATGAGTATTGCTTTATGTACGGTATCAAGATTTGTCATTTGATCAAATGGTTAGTTCCAGCAACGCAATAGTTGGATATATAAAACATATATATATATAAAACAAATGGTTGTACGATCTGATGGATTGTAAATGACTGTTTTATATTACTGTTTTATATATTTCCTGTTTTATATCATGATATCCTCTTAGTATGAATAGAAATCAGTCAATTGAAATACATTCATTTGGCCCTAATCTATGGATTTCACATGACTGGCCAGGGGTGCAGCCATGGGTGAGCCTTGGAGGGCATAGGCCCACACACTGGGGAGCCAGGCTCAGCCAATCAGTATGAGTTTTTCCCCACAAAAGGGCTTTATTACAGACAGAAATACTCCTCAGTTTCAACATCTTTCCAGGTGGCTGGGTGGCTGGTCTCAGACGATCCCGCAGGTGAAGAAGCTGGATGTGACGGTCCTGGGCTGGCATGGTTACACGTGGTCTGCGGTTGAGAGGCCAGTTGGACGTACTGCCAAATTCTCTAAAACGAGGTTGGAGGCAGCTTATGGTAGAGAAATTAACATTAAATTCTCTGGCAACAGCTCTGGTGGACATTCCTGCAGTCAGCATGCCAATTGAACACTCCCTCAAAACTTGAGACATCTGTGGCATTGTGTTGTGTGACAAAACTGCTCATTTTATAGTGGCCTTTTATTGTCCCCAGCACAAGGTGCTCCTGTGCAATGATTATTCTGTTTAATCAGCTTCTTGATATGCCACACCTGTCAGGTGGATGGATTATCTTGGCAAAGAAGAACTGCTCACTAACAGGGATGTGAACAAATTTGAGCACAACATTTCAGAGAAATAAGCTTTTGTGCATAAGGACCATTTTTGAGATCGTTTATTTCAGCTCATGAAACATGGGACCAACACTTTACAAATTGTGTTTATATATTTTTCCAGTGTATGTATAAAGCTGTAGTTTTGGTTATTTTGTATGATTAATATGTTTATTGTAACTGAGTGTACAAAACATTAAAAACACATGCTATTTCCATGACATTACTGACCAGGTGAATCCAGGGGAAGGCTATGATCCCTTATTGATGTCACTTGTTAAATCCACTTCAATCAGTGTAAATGAAGTGGAGGAGACAGAATACAGAAGGATTTTTAAGACTTGAGACGATTGAGACATGGATTATGAATGTGTGCCATTTAGAGGGTGAATAGGAAAGACAAAAGATTGAAGTGCCTTGAACGGGGTATGGTATTAGTTGCCAGGCACACTGGCTTGTGTCATGAACTGCAATGCTGCTGGGTTTTTCACGCTCAACAGTTTCCCGTGTGTATCAAAAATGGTCCACCACCCAAAGGGAATCCAGCCAACTTGACACAACCGTGGGAAGCATTGGAGTCATAAAAAAAAAAGAGACTCATACACTCTATATATATATAAACTCACGTTTCAGCATCACTGTGCCTCCTGAAGAAAGCACAGTGATTACTGGGAGTTTATATATAGAGAGTATATATAGAGTGTGCGACTCTATAGCTTACAGTTTATTCGCCGTTAGTCAGCACCTCTACACATAATCATTTTCTCTCGGTGTGCACCAGCTCATGCTTTTTATTGGAAGCATTGGAGTCAACATGGGCCAGCATTCCTGTGGAATGCTTTCGACATCCTGTAGACTCCAAGCCCCAACGAATTGAAGCTTTTCTGAGGGAAAGTCAGTATTAGGAAGGTGTTCCTAATATTTGGTATACTCCGTGTATTTTGCGATATTTGTCCTCTTATCAGATCGGAAATTAACACAACAAAGCAAAGAATCTGTAGTCTGATTTACCAATGATGGTGAGCATCTTGGAGACAGTGCTGTTTCTGACAGTGACGTTGTTGAAGGCCACACAGGTGTACTCCCCATGACTGGCTAAGGTCAGTGGGCCAGTCTCATACACTGAGCCAGTCGCCACCTGGGAGCCATTGAAGAACCAGCTAAACTGGCTGGGAGGCTGAGAGGAGGCAGAGCAGTTGAAGGTCACTCTTTGTTCTGTTTCGGCAATGGGTGCACCAGCTATCACAGGTTGCATGGGTCCATCTGTGAAAATCAGACAACGACATCGAAACATTCAACTATAACTACCTTATGGTTGATTATTGACTTCATAATATGTCATCACAGTTATTACCTTCTCTATCTTTGACAAGAATACATCCCCATTATTACTTACAATTCACTAGGAGTGTGTAGCGGGTGCTAGTTCTGTTGCTCACACTATTTCTGGCCATACACTGATATTCTCCATAGTCTGAATGCTGTACAGGGTTGAAGGCCAATGTTCTGTTGTCGAAAGAGACGTGTGTTCTGTTATCTAGATGCACTGACGTGCGGTTCTTCCACCGGTGAATGGAGCTAGGATCACCGACAATATTGCAAGTCATTGTAAAGGAGTCACCCTCTATCGCCTGGTTTCCACCGGTGCTTATGGACACTGAGGTTATTGGCGCTGAGAACAAAGTGAAAATGTTTCAACGGTCGCAGTTGGTTTAACGGCTGCAGAGGGATTATTTGTTCTCAAGAAAGTACACCAAACTAATCAATTAAAGGATTAAGGTTAGACCGAGACTCACCAATAACAGTGAGCATCTTGGAGACAGTGCTGTTTCTGACAGTGAGGTTGTTGAAGGCCACACAGGTGTACTACCCATGAAGAACCATTGAAGAACCAGCTAAACTGGCTGGGAGGCTGAGAGGAGGCAGAGCAGTTGAATGTCACGATGTGTCCTGTCATCGCTAATTCCGGACTAGTTACAGCAGGTCTCTCTGGTCCAACTGTTAAACACAAGACAGTATGGTTAGTCTTATGGTTTGACTATTTTGACAAAGATTAGTAAGTAAGTAATCTTCCTGAAGCCTTGGCTTGTGCAAGTTGGAACAGCTCATAAGAGCAGGAGCCCATCTCCTGTTTCTGTAGCGTGTTGCAGCTTGATGTATTAGTACAGTAACCGAAAGGTTGCTGGGTCGAATCCCCTAGCTGACAAGTTAAAAATCTGTCATTATGCCACTGAGCAACGCAGTTAACCCACTGTTCCCGGGGCCCCGAAGACGTGGATGTCGATTTAAGGCAGTGCCCCGCACCTCTCTGATTCAGAGGGGTTGGGTTAATTGCGGAAGACACATTTCAGTTGAAGGCATTCAGTTGTACGACTGACTAGGTATCCCCCCTTGCCCTTTCCCTAGTCTATCACAGGCCCTTACCCCCAATCTATCTCCTATCACAGGCCCTTACCCTCAATGATTTGGGATGAAAATAGGCATATTACATCATTGCAGAGAATGCTGGCTCACAATGACAAGGTACAATCCATGTCTGTTGTGTATGACTCATGTGTACTGCATACTCTGATACTCACATCTAACATTGAGGTCGATGGGCTGGCTGGTGCCATTGCTGATTCCATTGATGACCTCACATCTGAATGGCCCTTCATCGTATCGTGTCACACTGACTATGGAGAGAGTGCTGTTCCCAACACCAAGCCGAACTCTGTCACTGGCTGCAACCTCTGAGCTTCCATTCATCCAGCGGTAGGAGAGGGAGGTGCCAGAGGAGACGGAGCAGGTGACAATGGCAGTGTCGTTTAATTCCACTAGATCAGTGGCATTGGCTCTTAGAGTCACGTTAGAAATGGGCTCTGTGGGTGAGAGAATAGAATAACAACCATATACGGTAGTTTATATTTGTTTCACACTAAAATTAGTTTTGGAAATCTAAATATGCTATTATATTTACTTATTATAGAGACTAAGTTATAGGATTGAGCACTGTAGAGCCCTTTGCACACACATAAAACGTCTTGTGTAGGTCTTATTTGAAAATGTATATGAACAGTTTGCTCATACTCTGATCTGTTCAGTTTCATTATTTTCAAAGGTATTATGAAGGCCAACTTCACTATAGGTTCAGCAAACATTGACACGTTTAAGAGTTAGCTTTCCATGTCAGGAAAATGACTTTTATTATTATGACAGAATCATTGATAGATAATCTGCATCAGTGGAGGCTGCTGAGGGAAGAACGGCTCATAATAATGGCTGGAACGGAGTGGATTGAATGGTATTCATATTCATAAAAACATGTGTTTCATATGTTTGACAACATTCCATTCACTTCATTACACTCAATTCCAGCTATTATTATTAGCTGTCCTTCCCTCATCAGCCTCCTCTGATGTGCAAGCATGTTTGCATGTGGACCTGCATGCAAGTAAGTATGTGAATGGGTAAGTAAGTGTGCAGGTGAGCATGTGTGTGAGGAAGTGACCGTGTGTGCCATTGAGAGGGAATCTACCTTCATAGAAAGATAAACAGACAGACAGAGGTCAGTTCCTTACCCTGGACAGACAAGGTCACCACAGCGGTCAGGACTGGCTCCATTCCCTGCACGGTATATCGTCCTGAGTCGTTGAGTTGGAGAGAGCTTATGGACAGCTCTGAGGAGGAGCGGTTGAAGGAGACTCTGCCTCGATAACTTGTACTCACAATACTGCCACTAGGATAGAAAAGTACGATGGTTGTAGTTTCATATGACCAGGTCCCTATGTTGATGGGGCTTTCGGGAACTAGGTTCAGTGTGACATTACTGCCCACAGCTAAGGGGTTCATAGAGGGAACCACCACCTGGCCAGAGACATCTAGAAGAGGATGGATTGATGAGTTTAGTTCATGTTTTGAGATATTATTAATCAGTACAAAAGTCTTTAAAGTCCTTTAAATATTTTAATTGAAATGAATCAAATCTTCAGACTATGTCACTTTAACAGAAATACAAGCTTTTGTTTACAAATTAGTGCCTTCAAGTTGAACGCACAATTTACAACATGACCTAGTATCTATGTCTAATGTCTACTCTAGACATTGTTGTCAATGGCAGATAAATAGAAATCTCCATCTTTCTAACTTGATACTGTTTGACTGAAGTGCATCAACCAAACAGAGACATTTGAACACCCTGTTACTTATTTAATCAAGTGTTTATACCATAAAGCACAAATAGGCATCAATATATTCCCAGAATGAGCATATTGTCTACTTAACCTGTATTGAAGTTGAGCAGCACCAGGATGAGAACCCACACCAGAGGATGGTCCATAGTTCTGCCACTTATCAAACACCAAGGATCAGAAATGAACGGGACACTTTCCTATTAACCAAATTACTCTCCAGCCATCTTGTTAAATCCAAACATGTCAATACTGCACAGTCACTGTCTCCTCTCAATCAACAAATAGTCAGGTGATGCCAATGTACCTGCCCACCCTACCTGCCGCCAGAACACACTCACACACACCTACCCAACTACCCACGCCCTGTTATGCCCACATACATTTTTCCCACTGTGTTTTTTGTTGACACACAGGGGTGTTTTCATGTTGATTATGGTTTACTGTAAATCTGATCAACTCTGTCTGTCCTATACGGGTCCTGGGAGAAGGCTGGATGGTACATGGCCAATGAGGCCGGGGATAGGTCCTCTGACCCTGTTGAAACTCATGATCCATCCACAGCGGCTAAGGCAATGTGCGCTCATAAGACACGGTTCACACTGAACCTGTCAAGAAAACACTTACAGTGCCGTGAAAAAGTATTTGCCCCCTTTCTGATTTTCTATATTTCTGCATAGTTTTGATACCGAATTTTATCAGATCTTCAAACAAATCCCAATATTAGATAAAGGGAACCTGAGTTTACAAAAACTATTTTATGTTTGTAACGAAAAAAGTTATGCAACACCCAATTCCCCGATGCTAAAAAGTAATTGCCCCTTTACACCCAATAACTGGTTGTCCCACCTTTAGCTACAATGACTGCAACCAAACTGAAGTGCATCAGTATTCAGACCCCTTCACTTTTTCCACATTTTGTTACATTACAGCCTTATTCCAAATTGATTATATAAGCAATTGTCCTCATCAATCTATACACAATACCCATAACGACAAAGCAAAAACAGGTTTGTAGAATTTTTTGCAAATGTATTAAAAAGAAAAAACAGAAATAGCTTATTTGCATAAGTATTCAGACCCTTTGCTATGAGACCCGAAATTGAGCTCAGGTGCATCCTGTTCCTATTGATCATCCTTGAGATGTTTCTACAACTTGATTGGAGTCCACCTGTGGTAAATTCAGGTGATTGGACATGAATTGGACAGTGCATGTCAGAGTAAAAACCAAGCCATGAGGTCGAAGGAATTGTTCGTAAAGCTCCGAGACAGGATTGTGTCAAGGGACAGATCTGGGGAAGGGTACCAAACAATCATTCTTGTGGAAGAAGTTTGGAACCACCAAGACTCTTCCTGAGCTGGCCGCCCGGTCAAACTGCGAGGTGACCACGGACCCGATGGTCACTCTGACAGAGCTCCAGAGTTCCTCTGTGGAAATAGGAGAAAATTCCAGAAGGGATGCCATCTCTGCAGCACTCCACCAATCAGGCCTTTTTGGTAGAGTGGCCAGACGGCAGCCACTCCTTTGTAAAAGGCATATGACAGCCTGCTTGGAGTTTGCCAAAAGGCATTCAAAGGATGCTCAGACCATGAGAAACAAGATTCTCTGTTCTGATGAAACCAAGATTTGTCATGAATGCCAAGCGTCACGTTTAGGGGAAACCAGATAGCGCTCACCACCTGGCCAATACCATCCCTACGGTGAAGCATTGTGGTGGCAGCATCATGCTGTGGGGATGTTTTTCAGCGGCAGGGACTGGGAGACTAGTCAGGATCGAAGCAAAGATGAACGGAGCAAACTACAGAGAGATCCTTGATAAAGGATAACTTGTTCCAGAGCGCTCAGGAACTCAGACTGGGGTGAAGGTTCACCTTCCAACAAGACAACAACCCTAAGCACACAGCCAAGACAACGGAGGACTGGCTTCGTGACAAGTCTCTGAATGTCCTTGAGTGGCCCAGCCAGAGCCCGGACATGAACCCAGTCGAACATCTCTGGAGATACCTGAAAATAGCTGTGCAGCGACATTCCAAATCCAACCTGACAGAGCTTAAGAGTATCTGCAGAGAATAATGGGAGAAAAATCTTCAGTCAAAATTATACCCTCATACCCAAGAAGACTCAAGGCTGTAATTGCTGCCAAAGGTGCTTCTACAAAGTACTGAGTAAAGCATCTGAATACTTACGTAAATGTGATATTTCGTTTTTAATTTTTAATAAATGTGCAAAAAATTCTAAAAACATTTTTTGCTTTGTCATTATGGGGTATTGATATATGATATATATATATTTTTTTTTATCCATTTAGAATAAGGCAATAATGTAACAAAATGTGGAAAAAGTGAAGTGGTCTGAAAACTTTCCAAATGCATTGTAAATGGTACTTTTTTATACACCATTCGCATGACAAAGATGATATATTTATATATATATGACGTGTGTATTCCACCCCTACCTTATGTATATATATATATATATACAGTTGAAGTCGGAAGTTTACATACAGTTGAAGACGGAAGTGTACAAACACTTAGGTTGGAGTCATTAAAACTCGTTTTTCAACCACTCCACAAATTTCTTGTTAACTATAGTTTTGGCAAGTCAGTTAGGACATCTATTTTGTGCATGACACAAGTAATTTTTCCAACAATTGTTTACAGACAGATTATTTCACTTATAATTCACTGTATCACAATTCCAGTGGGTCAGAAGTTTACATACACTAAGTTGACTGTGCCGTTAAACAGCTGAAAATGATGTCATGGCTTTAGAAGCTTCCGATAGGCTAATTGACATCATTTGAGTCAATTGGAGGTGTACCTGTGGATGTATTTCAAGACCTACCTTCAAACTCAGTGCCTATTTGCTTGACATCATGGGAAATAAAAAAGCCAGATTACGATTTGTAACTGCACATGGGGACAAAGATCGTACTTTTTGGAGAAATATCCTCTGGTCTGATGAAACAATAATAGAACTGTTTGACAATAATGACCATCGTTATGTTTGGAGGAAAACTGGGGCCGCTTGCAAGCCGAAGAACACCATCCCAACCGTGAAGCACGGGGGTGGCAGCATCATGTTGTGGGGGTGCTTTGCTGCAGGAGGGACTGGTGCATTTC